>NC_138528.1:100756945-100911595 GCF_964234715.1 Podarcis melisellensis | reverse complement strand
GAAGGGGAACGGCGAGCGGAGGAGGGCGAAAGGACCGGCTTTATCGTCCCCTAGATCCGGCTGGCAGCGCTGAGTGGCCCTCCCTACCTTGCTGCGCCCCTGTGGTAATTTCATAGCTACCCATTCACTTGCGTGGTGTCGAGAACAGACCCAAGATGGCGGCGCCCGGGCGATTGTTTTTGTTTCCTCTCCACCTCGCTTTTTTTTTTCCTCCCTCCCTCTCTCTCTTTAACTCCCTCCCTCCCACCAACACCCTGCACGCGCACGCGCGCTCTCATCTACCCGGCTCGGCCGGCCCCAACAGCTGCCGTTTCAGGGGCGCGCGCGCGCGCCACGGTGAGTGGTGGGGGTGGGGAGGAGTAGGAGGAAGTTGGGGGGACGGGGGCTCGCCTCCATTTGATTGGCAGCCCGAGCTAGCCACTGAGCTAAAAAGAGTAAGGGGCGGGAAAGGTTCAGCCTTGAACGTAGGCGGGTTCTGCTCCCGCCCCTGGATTCGACTCCACCCCTCAGCTGGGCGGGGTTCGGCCGCCGTGTTCCATGTCTTGGCATTTCTGGCAGGCGCTGAGGAAGGTGAGGCGCTGCTCGAAGCCCGGCAAGAAAGCAGGGGCTACGTTGCCTGGTTGCCAGGCTTATACAGTAAACACCAGACTCATTTAGTTCATTTTACTGGGGATCTCAGAGCTGCATACCTAAGTGGGTCGTGCAGCCCCGAACATTGTGCCCTGTTTACTCGAAAGCCCCGCGGAGTTCAGTCGTGCTTCTGAGGCAGCGTACGCATAGGATGGCAGCCTTTGCTTGGGTCCATTAAGGCGGCAGTCCTTTCAGCACCCTTTCCCCAGTGGTGCTGTGTTAGGCTGTTTTCAGGGGACGGGTGCGGTGTTTAAGAAGAAACTTTCCCCTCTTTCCTTTATTTGTATGTGCGCTTTTCCCATGCAGGTAAATTATGGGCAGTTGAGCTGTTCATTATGGATAAAACAAATGACCGATTAAGTCTGCAATGATGTATCCATTTGCCTAGAAGTAAGTACTCAGTTGAACCCAGTCCTGCATCTGAGCATAGATGTATAGGATTTCATGGCAAGGGACTTCAGTCATGCATGTCCAGCTAAATAAATACAGATTATTATTTTTTAAGTGATGAGGTTATTGGGGGGGGGCTGTTTATTTTGTGCAAGTCAAGGCCCATTACTTATATTTGAATGGGGGGAGTGTGTTTGTCTTGCCTGGAGATGTGAGCTCTTTAAGAACATAAAGACAAGCATACTGGATCAGACCAGTGGCCCATCTAGTCCAGCTTCCTGTTCTCACAGTGGCTGACAAGATGCCTGTGGGAAACCTGCAAATGGACATGAGCGCAGCACCAGTGTATTCATCCACCAAATGAAAGGTGGCAGGAAGGACAGGAGTCCCTGTCTCTGGTAAGAATGGCTCAACCCATAATTTATCTGTTGCATGTGTTTGCCTCTCACTGAGCTATGTATTAGTAGCAGTGACTGAGGTTGCACAACAGGCAGGAAGAAGCTGCTGCTAATGACCCAAAAGTGAGGGTGACTTGAGCCTATGGAAAATGCAGAACGGCATGATTGAAACGTTCCTGGAAATTATCTACTTAAGTAACCATTGTTACTTGATAATTTCAATAATTTATATCCCACATTATCTTGTGGAATATTATTCAAAACAGTTTACAGAAACATTGAAACACGCACCACATAAATACACAACAATCTAATATGGCAGTAAGGAAATAAAATCACAATTTTGTAATTGCAATAAAATCCCTTCTGGTAGAAAATAAACACTAATGACCACAGCATAAGAACATCAGTAGTTGACAAAGAAGCCAATCCAAACAGAAAAATCTTTGGTGACTGAGCATGTTCAGTCATATTTAGGCTATTCAAGGGAGCATGCCCCTTTAGGTTTGTTTTTCTAAAGATTTTTTTGGTTCTGCATATCTCAGGGTTTCCCCAAGTAAGCCGATACCTCAACTCTTGTTTATCTTGCCTACATGGCTAGTAGGATTCAGCACCTGAATTCTCTATTCCAGGGCATGATAATATTTATACCGCAGAAGATTTTAAAACACATTCCAGATGGCGCAGGTGGGAGTTGATGTTCAGATGTAACATTGGACACATTCAAGCTAGACAAAACACTTGAGGGGAGGGCATGGAGCATGGCCAGTTAGGGGCTTGGGGTGTCAAGGGGGAAATGGCCTTGTGAGAGCCCTAAGGCCATAGTGAGAGGCCTGGAGGGCTGTAATTGGGTCCTAAGCCTTAGATTCCCTTTCCATTTTAACCCAACCTTCATGAGGAAGAGTACCATAGTACCATATATGACTAACAGTTTTGCAGTTGCAGTTCTCAAACCATGGGTGGCTATTCCACCTAGCCAGCATCATTTGCTTGTGCATATAGTCCTTTGAAAAGTCCAGTCACTTAAACATTCAGTTAAATTAGGAGCTCATGCAAAGAAAAGCCAAATAAATTGACTGAATACTGTAGTATCAAATTCTCCATGGGTAGTTATATTCTTTCCTAAGGCTTAATGTAGTAGACGGATCTGCAGTTTTTTATACCTAATGATGAGGGGAAACATTAAAATATGAAGGTAAAGCAAACATGGTAAAAACAATGTACGGTTCAATCCTATGCTCGTCTATGCAGAAGTTCATCCCACTAAGTTCACTTTTTCCCAGGTAAGTATGTATTGGATAGCATCCTTACTGAGCTAAAATCAATGTAGCTGATACCTTGTTAAATTTGAAAAGAAAAGAAATTGCATTCTTTTTAAATAAACAATTTTAAAAAATCACTACTGATTCTTAATGAGTGGTTTATGTGAGTGGCTAAGAGAACTTAAGTTGTTCACTATCGTATGTGCTAGATAAGCCTTCCAGATATTGTTGGACTGCAACTTTCATCACCAAAGGTTAGGGATGATGAGAGTTGTAGTCTAATATTTGTAAGGTACTAGATTGGGAAAGGGTCCCTAGATCAGGGGTTCCCAAACTGTGTTATGTGGGCCACCAGAAAACAATTTATAGGCTTTTCATCCTCAGCATTTCATGGTGTTGGAATGTGCTAATAATAGGACTCAGTAAAACTTCCATCTTCCTGAACTATTCATAGCTTTCTATTTCACAAGCACTGGCATGGTATAATAGTGTACTTTTTAATCCAAGATCATGCTCCAAACAATGAGTGCTAAACAGTAGGCAATATATTTTGAAGAAAACTTGCAACCCAGTAGGTTTATCATGTACTGCAAAGTATGTCTCCTTCCCCAATCCCAACTGAACCTGAATAGTTAATGTTTACCTTTATGCAGGATTATGCAGTTCTGGAAATAACAGGGTATATTGGAGCAGAATGGGTGCTTCCATTTCTGCTGAGGAACTTGGAATGAATTACAAATATTAATTAAATCTTGCAACACCCTGTTTAACCTGTAGTTTTGATATTCTTCTATCCCAACACTGAAACTCAACTTGTTCTGCAAGTTTATACTACAGCCCCATCAGGCTCAGCAGCTTCGGAATCATTACCTTGACGTTGGAGTAGAAAATTACAGACACAGATTTATCACGTTTACCATCAATCCCATACATTATATGCCATATATCACTGAACCTTTTCATTCTGGGCTGTTTGCTTTCTTCTTTTTAATGTAAGCAAATTAAGGAGATAGGTGTGTGTGTTTGTGTGTATTTTAGAATCTTGTTCTTGAACTTGAACCGAAATATAGATTGTCTTCACTCTTCTTGGGCCCCTAACCATTAGGAAAGTGAGCATGGCTTTTCCCATAAGCCATCTCTGCTGATCAAGCTGTAAGTGTGTGGTGATCACCAATGTGCTAATAACTTTCAACGACAGTGCCAAACATGTTTGGCACTATAGAAACCGTGCATTTCCAGTATATCAAAATAAATCTCTTTTAGTGGGAATATGCTCTCTTTGTAAAACAAAAAACAAACACCAGTTACTATCAATGTGTTCCTAATGATTTTAGCAACAGTATTCAAAATGTATAAGGAAGCTAGCAAGACAAAAGAAAAGGCAACACTAGTCTTTAGGATTGCCATGGATGTCTCTGGAGCTTGCTCGTCAATAAATAGGAAAAGGTATTTTGGGCTAACTTACAAAGCAGTCAGTTCCTAAAGGCATAATTTGCTTAACTGAAACTTGCCTGCTTCTCACATTGTGGCTATGCAGACTTAGAATGGCAATTAGTAGTTTCTCACAAATTCACCTGTTTCAAGAGGCATAAGCTAAAGTTGCAATCCTATACCCACCACATGGTAATATGCCCCATTAAACTAAATGGATGTATGTCCTCTCTATTATTCTGCCCATTTCCACTGTGCGACATAAGACACCATTTCCCACTAATCCCAAGAACTGAGAGGAATTAAATGAGCAGCATCTTATTTTACTTTTTTCAAAAACCCTTGGGGAATTGGTTTACCTATTTCTTTAACTGAGTTATACCTGTCATACTTCAGATTCACTTAAATTAAGAAAACAGAATTTTCCATTTTAAAACAAATCTGACAAAGTTTAAATTTTGAAATTTGGATTTTAAACTTTGAATTTAATGGATCACATTTTACACCAAATTTTGGAGTTCTACCGTTACAATGAATAAATGAGTGATTGCAATATTGCAGTAAATTGTTTTGCAAACTGCCTGTGCTATATTGTCAAATACTGACTGCTGCTGCATATCACCTGTCAGATACTGTCAAGTGTTTGTGGCTGCCATGGACCACCTCTCAGATACTGGCTACTTCTGCATGTCAGCTGGTAGATCATGTTAAATACTTACTACTGCTATAGGTTAGCCACCAAATATCTCTCTCACTTCTGCAAATCAGATTCCCCCCCCTCCCTACGCCCCATCACCTTGTGCATGTCACCTGTCAAATAGTGAATTGTACTATAAAATCATGGTGATGAAGAACAGTTGCCAAATAGTAAAACATCCAGAGAATATCCAGACAACATTTCACCACTAAATTCGGCAAAGGATCCTTTTAAGGACAATTGTTTAAAGCAAAGCAGTATCAACTTTTAAATAAATGTAACTTACAAAGGGCATAAGTCCCGTTTCACGCATTACTTTCAGCCCAACCCTAATCATATTTTCAGAGGGGTTTACTTTCAGGTGACCAGCCTTTTTATATCACAGTCTTTGTCTGCAGATAATTGGAAACATGAGTCACATTTCGGCAAGTCACGCAAAGAAAGGGAAGTGTGGACAGGTCTCTGGTTAGGACCAACTATTTTAGTATGTGCTTGTGAAATTTCTGTACTTAACTGCTTCGCTACTTATGTGTCATATGGGGATGACATTACTTCTGTCATATATGTGCATGGACTTGTCCCAAACTCTCACCACAATCCACAGGCCAGAAATGCTATTTAGGGAATGGGGCCTAATGTTTGCATTGGCCATAAGCTTCAACTACATTCTCTACGAACAAAAGATGTGGAAGAGATGTGGTTCATGTCACCTCATAATTATGTAATGTCAGATAACAACTATTACAGTAATTAGCTATATCATTATTCAAAATAGTCTTGATTTGAAATTCTTCATGATGTAAGAGTCCATCTGCAGAGTTAACCTCCCCACATATACATTTTGCTTAAAATTAGATGTCCCAGGCTATGATCTGAGGGTATCTTAACACCAACACCTTTCTGAAGTCAGGCAGGTCTGAGTCCAATCAGTGTCTTGATGGGCAGTCACCTGTGAACCACACGTGCAATTTGTTGGGTTCCATGAAGCAAGAAAGATGGGATATAAATAATGTGTGATTGAAGGCAAAGTAGATGGGGGAAAGAACAAGAAAAAGGGTATAATCAACTACACAAAAAGAATGAAAGGGCAGAAAAGACTTTCCCAATACAGAGAAGGAGTGATTGGGGCTCATCTGTAGATTGAAACAAATATATCTGAATATCTTTACAGACCAAATATCAAACTGATATACATAGGTGAGCTAGATGTTTGGCCTTAATGGAAAATAACAGGTAGCTAGTCTCCTGTTAAAAGGGTTTGAAATGTATAAAACAGAAATTTCAGTAAACTTAACAATATGCTAAGCCAAAGCCTCCAAGGGCACTGCTAAAAGCCACTAGAGACTAAAATACAATCCTATCATGCCATTTGAAAAATGCTCAGGCTCTGGAAAACCTCCAGAAAGGGATGATTACACAATCGAAACTATGTGTAATAATGTCCTTTTAATATGTTGCATAGACAGGTGCATTCAAACAGTGTTCTTAGTCATCTAATGTCACAGTTAATTAGTCTGCCAACCATGGCTGCTGTGCAAATGGTCCCAGGGCATGGTTGGAAGGCAAATACCACAGCAACCTTGATGAACCTTAGTCAGCGCCTAGATTGGAGATACCAACTTGAATTATATGGAAGAAAGGTGGGGTAGACCTTATTTATTCATTTTAATTATTAATAAACACTCTTCGGTGTTTGCACAATCCCAGCTCAGGCAATAACATTAAAATACAATAAAAATATATTTATTTTAGGTATAGCTTAATATAAAAGCAAACAATATACAGTGGTACCTCTAATGATGAATGTGATCCATTTCGGGGTGCCATTCGCACCTCAAGAAGTCCGTAAGTATAGTGCCGTTACTGCGTGTGCGAGAAGTGCGATAGAAAGCTTCGGTGCATGTGCGAAGCGCACAGATTGCTCCTGCATGAAGTGCGCAGATTGCTTCTGCGCGTGGGGCGAAATCCGGAAGTATATACTTCCGGGTTTGCTGCGTTCGCAACCCAAAACTCCTCAACATGAAGCGAACGCAACCAGAGGTATGACTGTACTAACAAAATACAGTGGTACCTCAGATTACAAACAGCTCGGGTTACAAACACTTTGGGATGCAAACTCTACTAACCCGGAAGTAGTACCTCGTGTTAAGAACTTTATCTCAGGATGAGAACAGAAATTGTGCGCCGGCAGTGGGAGGCCCCATTAGCTAAAGTGGTACCTCAGGTTAAGAACAGTTTCAGGTTAAGAACGGACCTCCGGAATGAATTAAGTTCTTAACCAGAGGTACCACTGTAATTGCATTAGCCAAATGAGTGGCACCACTTTAGCCTATTGCAGAGGTTTCGCCATGAGTGTTGGCTTGATCACAACTCAGGGGAGGGCATTCCAGAGTTGGGATGCTACTACTGAAATTAATTTATTTTTTATTATTACTTACAGTAATTTGGGTGCTCCCTCCAATTTTTTTAAAAAAATTATTACTTACAGTATAGCCCACTCTTCTTTGAATATTTTCATGTGGAACAAAGCAATTATCATACAGTTGGGTCTAACATCAACTTAACAATTCTGTCATCAGGTAAATGAGGAAAAACTGACAAAATTTATTATTTCCAATTTAACCAAAACCTAGGTGAAAACAAACAAAGGACATTCAAACCAAAGGTCTTAGCAACAGTTCTCACCCTGTTTTTCACAGCCCACCCCTTCCCTCTCCATCTCTCACACAGAGGAGGGTCCACTCTGTGCAGGAAGAGCCTGACTCTGGGGCTTTTGAGTAACATGACACTTTCCCAACCATACTCTCCATCTGCACCCCTTATATGAAGCAAATAAGCTTTCTCAGCACAACTTATTCAGAAGTAGTGGCTTTTACATGTAATCTAATTCCTCAGTTATGTCTATCATGCCAGCCTATGCTTAACTCCTAACAGCAGAATAAATCCAGTCTCGGGGATAGTTTTGGATCTTCCTGGAAAATAATCCAGATGCCTATTTGCCCAGTGGTTAGACCAGTGGTTCTCAAAGTTTGAAAAAGTTTGAGAACCACTGGGTTAGGCTTTGATCTTGGCACCTAAGAATGTGAATGTATTTTAAACTTTGGTTGTAGATGGGGCGGCGGAATATGCCCAGTTAACATTTTCTGTCTGATAAATAATATGAAACGCTCCCATAGCTGTAGCTCAGTTGTAGAACACCTGCTTTGCATACAGAAGGTTCCAAGTTCAATCTCCAGGATCTGTAGGTAAGGCTGGGAAAGGTCTCTGTCTGAAACTCTGGAAAGCTGCTGCCAATCAGTGTTGACAATACTAAACGACATGAGCTGATGAGGAAAGAGTACCGAAATTCAGATATGTGTTTCTGTTTGTGCAAAGTGTAACATCGCAACAGATCTTCAGTTAGCTTTCTTTACAATAGCTTATTTACTAAATTTTTATCCTTCCTTTCAGGAGTATATTCTCACAAAGCAACATACATAAGTAAACTCAACAACACACAGTAATATAAAATGCAATGCAGCAATAATATAAAAAGCAGAATTCAGCCCAATAGTATTCAAATAGCTAACACACCTCACTGAGCAGGACCATTGCCAAATTTTCTTCCACTCATGTCCAACTCAGAGGTTGGACCCAGATTTCACTTTCCACATATGAAAAAACACTCTTGACTGTGGAAGGCTTTTATCCATTGGAAGAAACCCACTGACAGGGATATTGATGGGAAGAGATTTCTGCTGATTTCGTCCTCTCCCTGCAGCCCCCAGCATCACCTCCCACACCACAGAATAGTGTGAGATGTGGCCCTGGAGGGCTGCAGATGGTATCAGCAAAAGTCACACACCCCTCTGCCAATAAGAGCAAAGTCTACAAAAGCACCCTCCTGTGAGCACATTGGGTTCCATCTCTGGAATGGGGAGGGAATCAGTTTCCAGCACTATCCTCCCTGTCACCCCCCCCCCAAAAGGGTTGAGAAATCCTCTGGAGCAAATTTAGGGAGCATGAGGGGGGGGGCGCTGCACGAGGGAGGGAAGTTGTTGAAGATAATTTTTCTCCCTGTTTCACTGTCAGAAGCATTTCCATTAGTTGAGCAATACCATCAAATAAAACCCCACGTGTTTACAGATGGATGTTTTTATAGGCCGTTATAGATATCACACTACTGGGGGGATAGAACTGGATTAAGTATCAGAAGCCATACACTATTCTTTAAAAAAACAACAACTATGAACCCCGTGTGAAATTTTACATTAGTATATCAGAGAAGATAAATAGTAATCAAGTATTATGGCATTAAATCCTTGGAAAAGCTCCCATTGTTAACTGTTTAAAAGGTGCCCAGTTTAAAGGAGGATTAGGATTTTGAAAATGAGCCCACTTACCTTTATCACAATTTTGTCTTTCCTCACAGAAAACAAAAATGGATGCACCATAAAGTTAGAAACCATGGGTAGGCAAACTAAGGCCCGGGGGCTAGATCCGGCCCAACTGCCTTCTAAATCTGGCCCTCGGAGGGTTTGGGAATCAGCGCGTTTTTACATGAGTAGAATGTGTCCTTTTATTTAAAATACATCTCTGGGTTATTTGTGGGGCCTGCCTGGTGTTTTTACATAAGTAGAATGTGTGCTTTTATTTAAAATGCATCTCTGGGTTATTTGTGGGGCATAGGAATTCATATATATATATATATATATATATATATGCAGGTTTTGGTGTCCTCGGGTGTCTTCCCGTGTAAAAGTTGGGGTGTCTAGGCGACGTTTCGACGAGGTCTCACTCGTCATCTTCAGGCTGGTGCTTTCGGCTTCTTGTTACTGGAAGTAACAAGAAGTTCCAGTAACAAGAAGCCGAAAGCACCAGCCTGAAGATGACGAGTGAGACCTCGTCGAAACGTCGCCTAGACACCCCAACTTTTACACGGGAAGACACCCGAGGACACCAAAACCTGCATTCCTGTACCCGTGAAAATCTACGAAAGCATATATATATATATATATATATATATATATATATATATATATATATATATATATATATATATATTATAGTCCAGCCCCCCCCCCACAAGATCTGAGGGACAGTGGACTGGCTGCCTGCTGAAAAAGTTTGCTGACCCCTGTTAGAAACTGTGTCTGAATGAAACTCATGAAAGGATTGACATGCTGAAATTACCTTCTTATTTGCAGCTGCCGTGGCATGTGAAGGACGAAATCCAGTTTACTTTAATCACATGAATAATCCCATTAACTTCAGGTGGGCAGGATTTAACTGTACCGCATAGTGTTACCTAGGGTTGCCATGTTGCAACCCAAAGAAGCTTTCTGTACGTCTACAACAGGGATGAGGAACCTGTGGTCCTACAGGTGCTGTTCAACTTCAGTTCCCATCAGTCCCAGATAGCAAGGTCGGTCAGGAATAATGGGAGTTGTTCCTTTCCATCATCGCTCCTCTCAGCTGCTTTTCTTCCCCAGAGAGGTGGATTTAGTGCATGGTGAGCAGTGCAGTTGCACCAGGCGCACAGCTTAGGAGGGCAGTTTCTCAAAGCCCTGTTGTTGTTAGCACTTCTCCAGCTTCGGGAAGGAAGAATGAGGTTTCTGAGAGGGTCCTAGAAACCTCCTGTTTCCTTCCCCAAGCCAGACAAGTGCTTACCAGGGTTTTGGAAGAAGGTAGAAAGAAGGTAGGGGACATGGGTGGCGCTGTGGGTTAAACCACAGAGCCTAGGACTTGCCGATCAGAAGGTCGGTGGTTCGAATCCTCGCGATGGGGTGAGCTCCCGTTGCTCGGTCCCTGCTCCTGCCAACCTAGCAGTTCAAAAGCACGTCAAAAGTGAAAGTAGATAAATTCTGGCAGGAAGGTAAGCGGCGTTTCCGTGCGCTGCTCTGGTTCATCAGAAGCGGCTTTGTCATGCTGGCCACATGACCCGGAAGCTGTACACCGGCTCCCTCGGCCAATAAAGCGAGATGAGCGCCACAACCCCAGAGTCGGTCACGACTGGACCTAATGGTCAGGGGTCCCTTTACCCTTTACCTTTAGGAGGACTCTAGGACCCTGCCAGGGCCTTGTATTTCCTCCCCAAAGCCCTTTGAGGGCTGGGAGGAGGGCATCAAATACACTTGCACAGGGTGGCATATTACCAAGGGATATTACCCTGTTCCCCACCTGCTGTAAGGCGTGCTTGGTATCCTGCTTGCTACAGAAGCCGAGAACTTGTGGAGGAATGAGGCAAGAAAAACTACAGCTCTATTATTTCCCGCAGCTTCACATTACAGTTCACTACATGCCTACTCAAAAACAAGCCCCGTTGGTGCTTACTTCCAGGTAAGTGAGTATAATGTTGCAGCCATAGACCCTTTGAAAATCGCATATGAAATTCCTGGATTGAAACTAGCAACTTTAGTGTCAAATCATTTCTAGAAACTCATGAAGCTGTGGCTGGCCTGGTTAAGAATACAGTGGTACCTCAGGTTAAGTACTTAATTTGTTCCGGTGGTCCGTACTTAACCTGAAACTGTTCTTAACCTGAAGCACCACTTTAGCTAATGGGGCCTCCTGCTGCCGCCATGCCGCCGGAGCACGATTTCTGTTCTCATCCTGAAGCAAATTTCTTAACCTGAAGCACTATTTCTGGGTTAGCGGAGTCTGTAACCTGAAGCATATGTAACTTGAAGCATATGTAACCTGAGGTACCACTGTAATTCTAGACAATAGGACTACAATTTCCTCACAGCTGGGTTGCTCTATGATGGGCTTGGTTCCTTTCAGCCCCAAAGAGGCACGTATAGATTTGCATATTTAAACACTGGCAAATTATATTCTTCAAAATGCTCTGCTTTCACTTGCTTTTGTTCCAGGCATCTGTAGGGATGTTCAATAATTTCCAATCCGGACTCTTATTTTAACATGGTTACTCTATTCCAGTCAAGAGTTATACTGATATATTATACAATATATTAATGCCAAAGATTTACTTTGTTTTCAGATTCAGTACTACACCTTCAATTCACTGATTATTGAATAGTGTAAAATGTTTTGGATCACCTAATAAATACACAATTTTAAATGCATTGGTTGGATCTGGAGATGTGCTAGTGGAAGAACTTCTAGCAGTGGCGCTGTTCTGTGAGTTGCTGTGTAAAAGCTAACAAAGACTCTAACCACATCCATACCATACATTTAAAGCACTATGATACCACTTTAAACAGTCATGGTTCAGAGTTCCTCAGACTCAGAGGCTCTTATTCCCCCTCCCAGAGCTACCCTTCCCAGAGTTCCCTGCGAAGAAAGATTGACTGTTAAACCAATATTGACTTCTCATCTGTGCTTCTGCCTCTCACACAAAAATAAGCTGCTGAAGAATAAACCCAAGCTGAAGAATAAACCCATGAATGAAGTGATTATTCTTTGGCGATGAAGCCAATTTGCCTGCATGTAGTGTTGTTTTAGATTAATTACATGAGAAAGCACTAACGCAGCCCTAAGGTGCAAACTCAAATTGCGATAGGAAAGAGTTGTTTTATAATGATTAGTACCAGACACTTAAGGCTAGTCATGTTGGACACCTGTGATTTGCGTGTGATTTCACTGAATTAGATATTTTTATTGTGAAAAAAGGGTGTGATAGGAGTGCATACTCATTTTGCACACACAGACCTTCGTTCCCATCAAAAAAACTGTCAGGGGGGAGGGTGTGCAAGCCTGAGGCCGTTCCCTTCAATGCATGTGAACCAAACCTTTGTTAACTGAGAAACAAACATTTTATGTGCCTTTATCACAAAATCTAATGCACAGAGAATTGATGCGTTTGGTTCTTTTTTCCTGCTTACTTTCCCAACCTGAATTGTTAATTATAATGCAGGAGGGGTTAAAGTAATAATGAGAAAGAAACAGGGTGGGTATGACAAGTATAAATGAACAGATTTTTTTTTTTTAATGGCATAATAAGCCTTATGGGCAAATAAGTGACTCATGCAAGCGAGGGAAGCATATATGATAATCTCCATCAAAAAACAAGATGATCCAGTGCGTGAATAATGCATGTCTATCTACAATATCTGAATGAATAGAATAAAATATTGATCATGCAAAAGACTGGAAAGTACAAAGACTTTTACTGCAATGCTGGAATGTAATCAGCAAAATGTGAATTTATGATGAAGCTGAAATATCTCTGAAGGACAAACAACATCTCCACTATATAACTATACTTTAGAATATTGTCAGCTGCATGTTGAAGGTTAAAGTTGGCATGGAAGAGTCTGGATTAGGATTCTTGTTGGAAATATGGTGATGGGGTATACTTTAATCCTAGATGTCCGGGTCACCTTTCCATAGCACACACTGTAGATTGCTATTGATATCAAATGGTAATCAAAGCCTTACACTGGTGGCTTACAGCCATAAATCCTAAATCAAGGGATAAGCTTAGTGCTCAAGATGTTTCCTTTCATTGGCAGTACTATGTTAAATATGATAGCTAGCCTATTCATAAAAGGTTGTTTGCTAAATTCAACCTCCGCCCCAGTTTCCCTGAGTTTCAAGCAGCTAGCATCTCTCAACTTGACTCCCAGGAACAGTTCACACAACCACAAATTTGTTTCCAGCCAGTGATAACTGAATAATGCAAGTGTGTCAAGTTGCTATTAGGTTGGAAACAATCCATTATTTACAAGTGCTGGCTCACATGGACTCAGAATTAAGGCCTAGTACTGAAGGTGGTGCTGTGGTCTAAACCACTGAGCCTAGGACTTGCTGATCAGAAGGTTGGCGGTTTGAATCCCCGTGACGGGATGAGCTCCCGTTGTTCGGTCCCTGCTCCTACCAACCTAGCAGTTCAAAAGCATGTCAAAGTGCAAGTAGATAAATAGGTACCACTCCGGTGGGAAGGTAAACGGCGTTTCCGTGCTCTGCTCTGGTTTGCCAGAAGCGGCTCAGTCATGCTGGCCACATGACCCGGAAGCTGTACATCGGCTCCCTCAGCCAGTAAAGCAAGATGAGCACCGCAACCCCAGAGTCGGTCACGACTGGACCTAATGGTCAGGAGTCCCTTTACCTTTTTTTTACTGAAGGTCAGCATTGTGGCTTCTTAACATGAACTCAATAAGATGTGCCAGCCACTGCTCCAACCTGGGAAACTGCAGTTGTCCTATCAGCCAGCCGTTGGGTCTCGGGCTGCTGTTGTGGAATCTCATCACTGAGACCTGGGTGGATGAGCAGGGTAGTGCTGGTCTAACCCAGCTGTGCCCACCTGGGTACTTGGTGCAGCATCAGGGAAAACTTGATGGTCAGGGAGGGAGAGTTGCTATAGTTTTCCACCTCTCTTTCTCTCTCCCCAGGCTTTCCCTCCAGTTGAGTGAGGGCGGAATCTAGAGTGTATGTTATTGACACTGGACAAATGGGGCAGATTAAGGACTCTACTGCCTGCCTTGCTACCCAGCTGTCTCCCTGCCTGAGCTGTCAGAGCTGGTCTCAGAGCTGGCATTGAGGACTCCCAGACTGCTGGTATGGGGGTAATTCAACATCCATGCTGAAGCAGCTGGCTCTGGGATAGCTCAGGACTTCATGGCTGCCATGACAACCACAGGTTTTCTTTACATGTCACTGGCCCAACACTTGTGGCAGGCCACACTCTGGACCTTGTTTCCTTGACTGGGCAGGAAGAGGGTGATCTGAAATTGGGGGATATTGACATCAGTCCCTTATCATGGTCAGATCACTTCCTGTTGAGATTTAGGCTTTTGACAGCTTTCCCCCCTCTAAAGAGGCTGCCTCTATTGCATCCTCATAGTGTGGTCCAGCAGAGCTTTCCCCCAAAGGAGATGACAAAGCAATTTGAGGATAAAATTGCTTGCATCGACCAGGATCTTGACTCTGCTGTTATAGTAGCTAAATATGAAGAGGTGTCCAGAGCACTGTCTAATCCTGTTGTGTTGGATGAGTTTCAGTTAGTAAGGCTTGAGGATGTGGACATGAAGCTTGGATTGGTCAGGGCACCTGTGCTCTGGATCACTGACCCTCTTGGATGATAAAACCTAGCAGGGAGGCAGAGACGCCAGGTTGCCTCTTAGATTGACGGGCCCCATCGCACAACACACAAGGTCATCACATCCTCTGGAGGAGGCCAAGTGCTTTGGCAGAGCCAGGCACTGGAACTGTGATGTGCAAGGTGCGTTGCTTGTGATGTCGTAGCACACCAGGTCCCCTCAAAATCAAGGAGGCTGGGCCACTTTCAAACAAATATCAAGGGGGGGGGCAGACTCCTTAGCTCCCTAGAGTTGGCATGTCTGTAGGCAAGTGCTTAATAATAATGAAATAAACCCATAATTTAAAGCCCAACTCTGTAAAAATCCAAACAGTATATCCTGCAATGTAGTTCTACCCTTTGACTACAGTGTTACATACGCTTCAGGTTACAGGCTCTGCTAACCCAGAAATAGTGCTTCAGGTTAAGAACTTTGCTTCAGGATGAGAACAGAAATTGTGCTCCGGTGGTGCGGCGGCAGCAGGAGGCCCCATTAGCTAAAGTGGTGCTTCAGGTTAAGAACAGTTTCAGGTTAAGTACGGACCTCCGGAACGAATTAAGTACTTAACCTGAGGTACCACTGTGCAATACTGGGCGCACATCCATGGATTCCCTGTAAATTACAAAATACTACTTTTCCTAGACATAAATTGGCTATCTTGTTTTGTGCTGTGGATGCCATTTCTCCCTCACCCGCCCTCAAGCTAAGGATAGACTTTCACTCGCATCAAGAAGTTCCTTCCATTTCCTTCAGTCCAAATGTAGCAACAAACTCTACTTGTGTAATGTGCTACATAACTTGATGAGATTTATCCGAAGAGAACAGAAGCACTCAGCCCTTTAAAACAACTATTTGTCTTATTTGGCAATCAGAAGGAGGGTGCCAGAATGTCTAGTGTTTCAATATCAAGGTGGATTAAAGAGTATTAGAGAAGCTTATGCAGCTCTCAGGAGGGAGATTCCCATAGTTTGAAGAGTTCATTCCATCTAAGCAGTTGCTCACTTGCAATTTGGGCTGAATGAATAGGGTGACCCTGCTAAAAATCTGCAGGGTGGCAACCTGGGCTATGTTCTTCTTTCACTCTTTGGCATAAGTGGTCAAGCTTTGATGCATACCTTATTTGTCAGAAATATCATGTGACAGTCCACTGCTACCCACCAGCTGTTTTACGCAGGATGTGGGATCCCACACCCAGCAGTGCCTTTGCCTTATCAGGATTCAGTTTTAGTTTATCCACTCCATCAGCAGAAGCAAACGAGAATTACAGATTACTTTTATAAGTGATTCCTGTCTTAAGAAGGAATAAAGATGTATTCACAGCCAATAAATCAACGAAACCTTTCACAAACATGTATTTCATGCTTTCCTCCCTTTTGGGGTTTTTTTGTATGATCCTTGTTTGAAAATTTCAGTTTGTGAAATATCTCATTCTGTAAAACTAGGTTACTTAATATTCTGGCTTAGATTTATGACATTGGCATGGCAGCTTTGTCTGCCAACAATTTAAAAGGTACTCTGTTACTTCAAAAGAAAGAAAGAAGCAAGGCTAACGTTTTAGAAAACTAACTTTCACGTGGTCTGCTCACCTAATAAACTTACAGACACTGTTATATAAAAACATTAAAACATTGGGAGAATTGTCTGTGGAAATAAGCAAGGAATGCTTTTGTTTCACCTTATGTGATGGGAAATATGTAGAACTAACAAAACAGCTTCACTACCAGCTTTAAACATTAAAAAAAAAAAGATTGTAAGGGACATGAGTTTCTTCTCTCCGATAGTTCAGAGTATAGTTTCTTAAGTTAAATATGAAGTGCTTTCCATATGTTCATCCTGTACATGTTTGTGTGAGTGTCCTCACTGTATGTGCTCCACGTGGAACTGAGCTCTCTGGGGTCAGTCACACAATTGCCTCATATGCCACCATGTTTTCTACCACCTGCAACTTTTGGGAAAGGACAGTTGCACATTAACTGTTCCGATTGGTGCCCCACAAGGTGAGGAAGGAACAATATACTGCTACTGAAAACACATTCTCCTACTTCCGGATATATCCTTGTTCAAATGTTTCTATTTTTGCTTAGTGAAATGGAGCAAGCCACTGATTTTATTAAGGCTTGCTCACTGAAATATCAGGATTTGGTGCTTAATTTTTTTTAAAAAAAATCAACAGTTTTTGTTTTTTACATTGCATTCTTTGGAGCTTTACATAAAGAATTAGGAATGGAAGACTTTTCCAGCCTGCTTTTGCTAAAGTTTGTCTCCTCCCCATGATAATTAAAAAATTGAAAACATTCTGTTTATTTTATTTTCATGATGCCTTGTCTGAAGCAAAAACCAAAAACCAAAACAAGAACAGTCCACCTATCCATCAACAGCACTTCTGATATCCACTCCACTTTAAAAAGCACATTACATACCCTTGCACTGAAATTGTATTATTGACGTTTCCAGAAGGCAGTGAGGAAAGATTCGCTCAAGATGTGCAATATCACATCCTTTCCAAGGGTTAGTTACTAATTAGTATTCAGGTGATGCCCAGAAGCAATACATGAAATTAAATGCTAATGCACCTTCATTGCTATCTTATGAACATTATTATGATTTACCGTGTAGTCCATCACGAGAATTACTGTCGCTATATGACAAGTTGCTGTATCTGTGCTGTATGATTATATACTTTCTTCCATATTGTTAACTTTCCCATACGTTCTTGCTTCAGAGCAAGGTTGAAGGTCATTATAAAGGGGAAAGAGAATGAAGTAGTACATTAAACAGATATTCCAGTTACTTTCCATGTACAGAGATGTCTGCAATTTTTCTCTTCTTGCTCCTTCTCTTTCAATGAATTATGAGTGAAGCAGAATTTCTCATCATTACTGGTTGTGCCCATTTCACATTTCTACATCAGTCCAGGATTGAAGCTCATTCTATTATTATGTATAATACTGGTGTGTGTTTGTTTTAACTGTTGCTTTCAATCCTGTTGTATAATTCGTTCATCTACTTAAAAGAGTTGTGTAATGCTTTCTCACAAAAATGCACAAAATTGCCTACAATAATAAGAGCAACAGGAACATTTGTCATATTGATATTATGGTACAAGGCTTTTTCAAATTCTATCACAGACCAATCATTATAGATAATCTTAATGTATAAAGCCAATAATAGCCTTCTCCACAAATTGTCCTCCACATGTTTGGAGGGGTAGACCCGACATCGTACACTCAGATGGATCCACTCATAAAAGCAGATTAGGGTGTAAGTCTTCCAGCAGGAAAACACTGTAAAGGTGATGAAATCCTCACCAGTGTTCTCCTTTAAATTTCAGCCTCAGTGTCCAGTCTTGGCCATGTGCAGAAGTCCATGGGACATGATGGACAGGTAAGGCCAAGCTGCCATCATAGAGTAGTCCCTAAGGAAGTCCCATGTCCTTACCAGTGGTGGAAGAAACATGTGGTAGTTAGGAGGCAACAACCTTGACTTTGAATAGCTGATTGACCAGAGAACACCCTGCAAAGGTGTAGGCACTAAAACCAACAGTTCATGCTGGGCACATCCTCTGTCTTGAACCCCAGGTGTACCTGGGAGCAAGTCAGTATGTCAAGTCCAAAGTTCAAAGTCTGGGAGTCAAGCCACACAAGCAAAGTCCAGGGTCAAGCCAAGTAGTCAGGTCTGAAGTCCCACAGTCAGGAAACAGTCCCGAGTCAAACCCAAAGCACAGTCCTGTAGAGAGGCAAGGTCCATCAACATAGTCATAGGCAGTTGAGTAGACACAGCATCTCTGCTCTGCTTCTCTTTTGTAGTTTGCATGTTGATTTCAGCATCTAGGCTTGATGAGGCATGTAACCCTCACCTGTTCTAAGCCTACTCACCCACTTCCTCCCAGAGCTAGCGAGCCCCACTTGGCCAGCTAGGGAGCTGGGCTGTGGGCCCTTGCCTGCCTCAGCCTCCCACTGCTCCATACGCCTCAGAGCCCACCCTGTTCATGGGGACAGGGGTCCCTCTAGCTCTGACAATGGGTCCTGCTGTTCTGGCTCCTGTGCATTGACCTCCCATCTCCTTGCCATGCTCCATCACCCTGTGAGTACTTCCTTCCCCATCCCTTGCTTGTCCAGGTGTGTCCCAGTCCAGGATACACCACTCATGGGGATCCTCTTCCTCCTCCTCCCTGTCATCCTGCCAATGCATTACATCTTCATAAGTCAGCACCATCTCTCATTTCCTGTTGGTAAGGCCACATGTGTCCCCTCTTTTAGGGGACCATTCAGTGGCAGCAGGTAATTCCTGCCCATTGTACTGCTGCTGTTGGGCAAGTAAAGCAGAGGCAGAAAGAAATCAAGGGATTAGGATAGAGATGGGGAGAAAATGGACTATGAGGAAGTGGGTCTGGGGGGGAAGCCTGAGGTTCTGTTGTTCTCCTTGGCATTTAATATTTTGGAGTATCATGAGAGACACAGCATAAAAAATACTTTAAAATTAGGCTGACTGCATGCTGTTACATCTGTGAACACTTAAAAAAATTCTTTTGTGTTAAATTTCCCAAAGTTGATGTGTTAAGAAGTAACATGCTTTTTAAGTTAGTTAGATGTCTCTTTCCTGGAGAAAATTACTATAATAGTTACTTTTGCTAAAATGCAATTACTGTCACTGTAACAATCAATCATATTTTCCTCATAGAAAAAAGGTTACCTACTCATGAGAGCATTAAAGAGTGTGAGAACTAGTGGCTGAGTACCAATTTCGGAGGCAGAAATCGCATTCCTTTTCGTAAAAGTGAGTGAAAACTAATGTTGTCCTTCTGGTCATTACAGTGCATTTTCAAACACCCCTTTTTAAGTGTCAGCAACAGTGTCTTGTAAAAGAATGAGCTTTTTAAAAAATTGTATGGCATGGCAAGAGGTAGAATGAGTTTACCTGAGAGCTGTAGTCACAGATATTGCATAACACAATCTGACATAACAGGGAGATAGTTGAATGCAAATGTGTAATACAGTGGTAGCTGTAATTTTTAAGAGTACTGGGAAATGTAGCTCTGGGACAGGTAAACCTCAATATGTCACTGTGTTATGGCTCCCATCACGCAGGACCATGTTGACTGGTTCCTAAAAGAACATCTAATAGTAACCATATTGGCTATTCCTAGTGTAAGGAATCCAAAGCAGATTTTCAGGCTAGTTTCTCCTTGGAAGATAATAGGGCCTTACTCACTAGTAACACTAGGGGCCTTGGACTCTACAATGAGCCATAGCAGCCCTTTCCTACCTGCATGTTCTCTTACTGACAGTTGCCAGATGTGGAGAAGAAACACCAGTGCAAGAAGACCTGACTTCAGGGTAAGTGGAAACCTCTATAGATAAGGACCCCTTTCAGGATATTCTTGTCTTCCCTAATGCCAAAAATTCCATCGATACTTGATCCAATCATGGAACACACCCCTGCAACAGAGACACTTGGGAAGTGGCTTGTACTGAATGCTTTGCTGCTGCTGCTGCTTTCTGTAGGGTATGAACACATCTTGAGAGAACCCATTTTAGAAGTTGACATGATATACTAAGAAATCAGTCCCAGAAGACCAGTCTCCGGGAGAAGAGGCAGTGGCAGAGAGGAAAAGAAATAGCAGGGGGAAATATGTCAAAGATACACTACAGGATATTTGCCACAGTGCAAAGGGCTGAACACAGTGTCCTGCCTGAGGCATTTTAGATTCCGCTGCATCTGCTTATATCCCTGAAAAGCCACTCCTGAAATTCCTGAGAGCTTCCTGATGGGCTTTCAAAGTTGCATGAGGGGCTATAACTGGAAGGGGGGATCAGTAACTTCTCCATGAAGCCTTAGGCTGCAATCCTGAACCAGTGTAAAAGTTAAAAAGGTAAATGACCACTGGATGGTTAAGTTCAGTCAATGCTGTTTACCTTCCTGCAGCAGCGGTACCTATTTATCTACTTGCACCAGTGTGCTTTCGAATTGCCATGTTTGCAGAAGCTGGGGCGGAGCAACAGGAGCTCACCCTGTTGTTCGGATTTGAACTGCTGACCTCCCGATCAGCAAACGCAAGAGGCTCAGTGGTTTAGACCACAGCGCCCCCACATCCTGCTACACCTGCTAGCTTGTAGCAAGCTCCATTGAACTCAGTGGATTGCATCCCAAGCACTGCTACATGAACATTCCATTAGCACATGGTGCAACAGGACATTTTCTGCTCTCCCCATTGCCCCCCTGACTTGTCATGGGGTTTTCCACAACCCTCTAGAGCAGAGGTGCAGATGGTGCACAAACCAGGGTGGAGGGAGGCACATTGGGCAAGTAGAGATCCTTGCACTGATGAGATGAGTTAGTTGAACGCTGCCCATTGGGCCTTACTTTGGCCTAGAAATGGTTAGGGTTGCATCACTGAACATGTGCAAGAGGCTCTTTGAATCCTGGCCATTGCCTCCACTGATTTAAGTCACAGTCCTTTACATACAAACTTTAGATAAAATCCCATTGAAATCTGATTTATTTCAGAGTAGACATTTTACTGTTACCAGTAGCAATGATGCTTTTAAAAAGAATTAATATCTAATATCAGTCAGAAGCAAAATCCTGGCTTTGTCAAAAGGCAGTAACAAACCACAGCCTTCATTGTAGGGTGAAAATTTGAATTCACACTTGTTACCGTATTTACTAGTGTCCATTAAATCTGCTATTTGCCCTTCATGTTTGATTATGTGAAATAACAGTCTTCCAACCTTTTGCTCTGGTCCATCTCCATTTTCAGATCACAGAGAATGTGATGCTGAGTATGACACCTCTTTTCATTTGTCATTTTTGTTCTATGTCAACAAATTGAAAGTCTGTGTCTGTTTCTTTCTTACACTGTGCATTGATGTGATCACTCACCTACAATTGTACTAAAGTAACCTAATCTTTCCCTATCATTGGAGTTATTTATGACAACATAGTGGCAAAGAAACACTTACTAAGAGCCTGTAAATTCCACCAGTAAATCATTGTTAGCTATAAATGGTAAATCATTAATTCTGTTTTGGTTACTTGTTATTTATTGCTATCTTTTCTTATGGATAAATTTTTATCTTGTATGATAATCCAAAAAACTTTGTGTTAATGTGTTTCACAATGTTTATAATTTTTCAATGTTGCCATTGTGAAACATATACAGAAAGAAATTAATTATGTTGCTCATGTAGAAAGAAAAATAATCACATCCCTGGCCTATTAGGAAAATGGAAACCTCACCACAATTACATTATTCTAATTAGAATTTAGAAAATCCACCGAGAAACTGTTGATTTGCTGGCTCTCGATCTAATCTCATTATGTTCTTTTTAACTATGAAGAGAGTGGGTTTATAGATCTCCAGCAGAGAACATGAGATAAGGAACTTGTAAAGGAGCTTAAAGAGACAGAAAAGTATAGGCCCTTTAAACACAAATTAAGTCTTATAACCTGTTTACAGAGTCAGATGCCCAGGAATAAATACGTGTGAAGTCAGTTCAATTTTTTATTTGTTCGTTTAATGTAATTAATGTACAGTCAAGAAACACAGAGATTGAAGTGAGTTGTATGTTGCAAGCCTATGTTCACTCATCTGTCATGAACTCATTGAGCAGATTCTGCATTCTGCATGTTAAAGCAGGGATGGTGAGCCTGTGGCACTGCAGTTATTTTGGACTACAACTCCCATAATCCTTGACTTTAGGCCATACTGGCTAGGGCTGATGGAAGCTGGAATCCAACAAAACCGGGGGTGGGGTGGGGGTTTACAGGTTCCACATCCTTGTGTTCAAGATTAACCACCTCTGACAAGCTAAGGGGCTATTGACTAGTTCAGAGACACATAACTCTAAGCACGCCATCTTTCCCTCGTGATTGAGGGGACCAGCGCCATGCAACAGGCACGAGTGACGTCCTTCTAATAATTCAAATTTAAAATGCTGCAGGATACTGTCAGCGCTTTGTCTAAATTTATGGGCCAAAATTGTCCCTGGAGTAATAGTACAGAATTTGGACATGGTACAAAAATAACTCCATTTTTATGACACTCTGAGTGTAAAGCTAGCCTCCTCGAAGAAACACACGATATTCCAAATCTTTTGGGGATCTTGCTAACCTATCCTCGCTACCTCTGACAGGGAAACCTTTTCAGTTTCAGATAGCAACAAGGCCTGTTGTTGTTTTTAAAGTTATTCAATAAACAAATTGTAAAAAAATTGTATTTTAAGAACCAGTTGTGGTTACTTACTCCCCCCCCCCCACTTTTTCTTTTGTAACTCAGAAACAGGTGCTCCTACATAATGTTGTTGTAAAACACAGGGTTGGGATGGCTAAATGGGGCCAACATATCTTCTAGGTAAAGGTAAAGGGACCCCTGACTGTTAGGTCCAGTTGCGGATGACTCTGGGGTTGCGGCGCTCATCTCGCTTTACTGGCCGAGGGAGCTGGCATTTGTCCACAGACAGCTTCTGGGTCATGTGGGCAGCATGACTAAACCGCTTCTGGCGAACCAGAACAGCGCACGGAAATGCCGTTTACCTTCCCGATGGAGTGTTACCTACTTATCTACTTGCACTGTGACGTGCTTTCAAATTGCTAGGTTGGCAGGAGCAGGGACTGAGCAACGGGAGCTCACCCTGTTGCAGGGATTCGAACTGCCGACCTTCTGATTGGCAAGCCCTAGGCTCTGTGGCCTGTCTTAATCATTTTCCTGCTAGGTCCCATGATGCAAGACAGGCCTTGGAAGTAGGACCTGTGGGATAGCAGGTAAACACTGGGACTTGTGTTGCCAGAGACGCATGTTAGCTGGCAAATGAAACTAGAGCAGCGTGAGTAGCGCCTGCAGCTATTCTAGGGCTGATCCTAAGTAGTGACTGAAAGCTCCATCCTGATTAGCTTATCTCCGCTATTTAGCATTCTGGGTCAAGCAGTGTGACCTCCCTGACGTGAGCAACCAACTCTTACTGTCCTCCTGTTCTTGCTTTACTTTATCTCACACCTTGACTTGCTACCTTGTTATGACTTGCCCTGACATGCTCTCTCCATTGCTATGGATAAAATCTTCCAGCTATTAAAACTGGCAGACTCGGGTCAGAGCAATGCCTCACCAGACCCACATCCTCCAAGCGCTCGTCCTTTGCTTTTTCAGGCAAACACCTGAAACATTATGGAGTCTAAGTTCTACCATCTCTGTCACTAAAAATGCCAAGTTGGGCCTTGCAAATTAGGGAAGATTTGTTTGTTTGTTTATAATTGCATTTCTGTATCACTGTATGCTAAAATAGCAAAGCTATTTGCTATTTTGCTACAGTGGTACCTCGGGTTAAGTACTTAATTCGTTCCGGAGGTCCGTTCTTAACCTGAAACTGTTCTTAACCTGAAGCACCACTTTAGCTAATGGGGTCTCCTGCTGCTGCCGTGCCGCCAGAGGACGATTTCTGTTCTCATCCTGAAGCAAAGTTATTAACCTGAAGCACTATTTCTGGGTTAGTGGAGTGTGTAACTTGAAGCGTATGTAACCTGAAGCGTATGTAACCCGAAGCATATGTAACCTGAGGTACCACTGTATTTGCTAAAAGATAAACTGCATTTAAAAATAAAAATACAGAAAATCATAAATGTGGCTGGCTAATCAAATATAGAAGTCAAGCAGCTGCAAAGACCTGCCCGCATAAAAATAAATCTTCAAGAGACGTCAGAAAGTCAAAAGTGAGGGTACCTGTTGACTCTCTGCTGGAGGACTGTTCCACAAGATGGGACCACAAAATGCGTGATTTTCAGCTGAGGCTACAGGCGCCTCTGTAACACAGGGAACAACTAACAGCTAACTGTTATGAGGAAGCCAGTTACGATACCTGAGGTGGGAAACAGTGATGAAAAGAATGCATTCCTTCACTTACACACGGAGTTTGAGTTAAACTGCACCCAGTTGCCCTTTTAAATTTGAAATCTGGTGGGCAAAATTAATAATAGTTTTAAGCAATTAGCAAGCGTCTTATCTTGAGTCTTCTGTGCTTCCCAACTAACCATGGAGAATACTGAGCTGAGGCTGCTTTTCTTAAAATGCAAAGGTTGGCACAGGATTTCAGTCGCAGTCTGGCAAACTACAATTTCCCGGGGAGGTTCCGCTCGCTCCCAGGCATCTTCTCATGTGAGAAACTGCTTAATAGGAGTAAATGAAAACCATAATATGCCCCTCAATTAATTTTCCTCAGGTTCACACACACACAGAATGCCTGAGGACTAAACAAGGCTAAACAGCTTTATTCCCAGTTTTACTTGCATCTGCTGCCATGACAAGTCAGAACTTCAAGGAAGGGATGGCGGCAGATTGAATGTGGAAGCCCTTCACTGTTTTGTCAACCATTTCCTGGCAAGGGTGGTTTCCTCCGAGGCTGCTGGGGTCGCATCCGCATCGTAAATGTAAAAGCCTTTTTAAAGCACATTTCCTCCCACAAAGAATCCTGGGAACTACAGTTTGCCAAGGGTGCTGGGAATTGTAGTTTTGTGAAGAGGTAAAATACACTTCCCAGGATTCTCAAGGGAAGCTGTGGGCTTAAATGTATGGTGTGGCTGTGACTTGTGTCCCAGAGAATTAAAAAGAGTGGCAGCTAAAACATCTGAGGTCGAGGGCTGGGGTGAGGAACATAAATACACACTGTTAGCCACCCCCTTGGAACTCTTGCCTGTTTCCTTATGTTTTAAATATAGTGTAACCCTTCCCCCACCAATAACTCCCATTAATAAACTGGGTATACATTCCCAAAACAGATAGCTTAATGTTAGAGATATGGGTAAACCCTAGAAATTGAAAAACGACACAAGCGCTCCTGAGATTTGAGTGAAGGTTCAGATTTCTGTGTGCTGTAGACCCTAAATTCCATATACAGTGGTACCTCAGGTTACAGACTCCGCTAACCCAAAAATAGTGCTTCAGGTTAAGAACTTTGCTTCAGGATAAGAACAGAAATCGGGCTCTGCCGGTGCGGCAGCAGCAGGAGGCCCCATTAGCTAAAGTGGTGCTTCAGGTTAAGAACAGTTTCAGGTTAAGAACGGACCTCCGGAACGAATTAAGTACTTAACCTGAGGTACCACTGTATACCATTTGTAGCAACAGTGTGTTTGCTAATTCCCTGATGTTTAGGTAGAATGAGGAGTTATAGTTAAATCAGTTAGTTCTAGATCTCACTGTGTCAGGACAGGCAAGAGTCTTCCATACCCACTGCATTGAGAAGAAAAACCCACTAAGTGGTCAATGTATCTTGGAACCCAAGGGAAAGAGAGGGGCTGAGTTGTGAGTTTTGTTTCAGTTTCCACTTCCCTGCCTGCTGCTGTTGTAACTGTTATGTACTATGTTCACCCTTAACTTAGCAGTAACACGTATTGGTTGATCATCTTAAATAATGGGTGTGCCTGTTTAAACCTTTCTGCTGTGACTGTTTTCCTTGGGATAAAGCGCAGAGAACCCTCTCTGCAACAAGATGCTCGACTTCTACAGTCGCCTGAATGAAGAAAGTAAAGACATTTTTAGAAACACAGTTGACCATCCCAGCAGGCTTAAAACACCCAGTGTGCAAAACTGTTTTCTTCCTCGGTCTGATTGGTCAAAGTGAGTTTCTTGCAGACAGACAAACATCTAGGAACTGGATGGGAAGATGCAACATGTTTATGTTTTAACGAAGAGAAAGGAAAAGAAATAGAGGAGCTAGCAGCACAACTGAAGCATCTGTTATCTTAAATCTTCTTCGCAGTTCTAGCACTAAGCAGCCGTCTGCTTAGCCATTTGTTACTGGAGACATTTGGTAGCATTTTCTCTGAAGGTTTTATGACCCGAGGGCCCTTTGTGAAGCGGCAATAATGGAAGCCCATCATTTAGAGACATTCCCAAAGGTGCTCTAATAACTGAGGTTTGTCTGGGATCGTCCTCTTCTATAAATCCCATATCCATTCTAGAACCAACCTACTGCCAACAACCCAGCAACTCATTCCAGGTGCTGTTAGACATTTCTAAGCTTACAAAGCCATTTGATATTGCCTCATAATTGCCGTGTGTGTGTGTGTGTGTGTGTGCTAGGTAGATAATTTTTAAGTTTTACTTTTAAGCTCCTGAAAAACATGTGTGAGGTGATTGCTAGGGCTACCAAACGTGAAAATAGCTCTCGTTCTGAATACAGTGTTATATCTTAAAATCTGGTGTAAAATGATGCCACAAAGACGTATATGCTCACTATAATAAAAGAAAGTAGTATGCATGTGACTAGGTCTCATCACGAATAAAGAGCTGAAAGCCCAAACTGTCTCCCCCCCCCCCCCCGCTAGCAATGTATGAGGGCTCCACTGTGCTGGCAAAATATCCCTCCGGTTCATAGCTATAATAAAAGCAAAAGATTTTTAAATGGATTTATATTTCCCCATGTTTCAACTCTGCCTGTTAAGATGTTACAAAAACATTTTTAAAAGCCCACTGTTAGGCTTCATGATGTTTAATTCCCCCCTCAGTTATGAAAGCAGACTTTCCATTTATCTTCATCTTTGTTTGTTGCTTGAGACGGCTGCTTTGCAAGATGACTTTAAATCTGGATGTGTGTGTGTGTATGTATGCATAATGTACAATATTTGATGCTTAATCACAGAAGAAGAAGGGCCCCCAAACACTGAAGTAGGATTGTGAGGTAGATCTATCTATCTATCATCTATCTATCTATCTATCTATCTATCTATCTATCTATCTATCTATCATCTATCTATCTATTTATCTATCTATCTATCTATCTATCATCTATCTATCATCTATCTATCTATCTATCATCTATCTATCTATCTATCTATCTATCTATCTATCTATCTATCTATCTATCTATCATCTATCTATCATCTATCATCTATCTATCTATCTATCTATCTATCTATCTATCTATCATCTATCTATCATCATCTATCATCTATCTATCTATCTATCTATCTATCATCTATCTATCTATCTATCTATCATCTATCATCTATCTATCTCTATCTATCTATCTATCTATCTATCTATCTATCTATCTATCTATCTATCTATCTATCTATCATCTATCTATCATCTATCTATCTATCTATCTATCTATCTATCTATCTATCTATCTATCATCTATCTATCTATATCTATCTATCTCTATCATCTATCTATCTATCTATCTATCTATCTATCTATCTATCTATCATCTATCTATCTATCTATCTATCTATCTATCTATCTATCATCTATCTATCTATCTATCTATCATCTATCTATCATCTATCTATCTATCATCTATCTATCTATCTATCTATCTATCTATCTATCTATCTATCTATCTATCTATCTATCTATCATCTATCTATCATCATCTATCATCTATCTATATCTATCTATCATCTATCTATCTATCTATCTATCTATCTATCTATCTATCTATCTATCTATCTATCATCTATCTATCTATCTATCTATCTATCTATCTATCTATCATCTATCTATCATCTATCTATCTATCTATCATCTATCTATCATCTATCTATCATCTATCTATCTACTCTTCTTGCTTTGCTTCCACTACCTTTCACGTTTGGTGTTTTGCACTTCATATTTCTCTCTCCTATGTTATTGCACATCCCCCCCCCCCACCAAGTGACTTATCTGAATAGCTGTTACTGTGTGTGCACTGTACTTGCCATCTGACAGCATGCTGCTTTTTTCTACATAAACAGCTTGCTGCATTGCTAATGCCCTGTTGATCTATAGTAAATGAACCCACACAAAAGGTGTTTTGTCTCTCCACGCTGCTTGGCGGTGGTGTGCATGGGAAAGCACATCTATCTTCCCTTCACCAAAGGCATTTTTTTTCCTCCCTGAGCTTCTATTAGTATTCTGGCTCCCTTCTTCTCCCTGGGGAAGGCTTAAAAAAAAAAAAGAGTATTCAGCTCAGCCTCTGCTTCCTCTATGCACATCACATCATTATCTTCATCCGATTCGTCTGATGGTTTGTTTGCACTGGAATACCAGGCAGAACTTCAAATTTCATTGTCCACCTACTCGCTTTCCTCTCAGAGAATAAAACAGAGTAGGAGTTTCATATTAAATGATCTTCCGCTTAAATTCCACCCCCCCTAGCTAAAATTACTTAAACTTTCCATGCTGCCTAGCCTTGTTTTGTGCTCCTACGGTTATTGGGCCCTTTGAAAGCAACACCCTCTGCAATTGTTGTACAGAGATTTCTGTGCTATTTGAATGTAAAATCAACTTAAACAAATTTTAGGTTACATCTTTAACACACTTACTATGGAATAAGCTCATTGATTGCAGGGACTTTCATACCCAGGATTACATTAAATTCCCTCCTTTCTGGTGTTAGGTTGTTTCAATTACTGTAGGGTTGCCATATGTCTGGAATTTTATTTGGCCTTCTTAAACAGCATCCGGGTGGAAATGTCTGGAGGAATTTGGATGTATGGCAGCCCATGTCGGAAGTGTAGATTTTGGCGAAAATTAATATTTTCTAGAGGTTTCCCAAAAATAGCTCAAGAACTTTTGTGTCTGGATTTTCACTTTTTGAAATATGGCAACCCTAGATGACTGAAATGAGGGAAATATTTCATTATTTTACTATGTATGTACTTAATGCAGAATAATTCCTGAAACCCTCCAGTAGGGCAGGCAGGGGGAGTTTGCTGTAACTGGTTAGTTTTTTGGGGGGGGCACTTCCACTGTCGCTATTTTGCGGGCAGAATTTAGCTGCATATTAGCAAATTCAAGTTATGCAATTAAAGTAGATTTGGCATGCTTGTGCATCACACCTACTTATAAAAAAAGACCCCGACTTTTTCCATAAGGAAAGTGATGAGGAAAGGCACTGGAAAGTGTGACAATAGTTGCTTGACACAATGCGGGGCTTAAGAAACAGGTCAGCTTTTCAGCATGAAGTTTCCCATTGAAAAGGAATGGATCAGGCTATCTATTGGCTCATCTACTTCAGCATCCTGTTCTCACAGTAGCCAACCAGACAATGGTGGTAGAACATAGCCATTGTGGCTAGTAGCCATTGGCATAATCTCTCTGTGAAGCAAGACTGGGTGATATCTGGTTTTCAACATTGTGATTTATCACCAGCTAAACATCACGATATACTGATATATCACAGTGTCTGAAGTAAGGATGAAGCTAGGTAGAAGCATTGGCTTCACGGTTTTCCCCAAACTGCAATTTTTGCAGAGCACACACCCACACCCACAAACCCACACCATGATTTGCACTATATTGCCTGGTCAAAAATTATGAAACCAATATCACAATATGGACTTCAAATCAGCTTGGGACAATATATTGATATATTGCCCAGCCCTACTAGGAAGGGGCTTCTTTACCCAATACAGGAAGGCAAGGCTCTGCTTGACTCTGGTTTTCTTACCATAAAAAGTAGCACAAGAGAAGGAGGATCATATCTCAATGATTGAGCATAGGACCTATATAGCAGATGCTCTATCTTCAGTTTCTCTAGGCATGGCTGGAAGAGAACCCTGTCTAAAATCCGGGACAATCAGCTGCTGGCCCATGTGGACCAATGGTCTGATAAATCAGCTCCCTGTGATCTTCCCTTCCTATGTTTTATGCCTAAACAGTACCCAAAGGCTGACATCCTTCAGGGAGCGGCTTTTTTCTTCTTCCAGAGTTTCAGCCTCAAGAGAGGTGAGGCTGATCAGCTAGTCTCACAAGCTTCTTGGAGCCATAGGAATTACTTTGTTTTATCATTCCTCTTTTTGAGCCTTGTTCACAAGCCATACTTTATAACTGATAACAAAAGCTTCCCCCCACCCCCCTGGGTGTATTTTTCTGTCCTATACATCATGCATTCTTTTCTGTAGTTTTTGCTTCTGAAAACATTTCTCCCATTGCCTGTGAATAACTTTGCAAAGAGGAACCCCTTAGAGCCCACATTTCTGAGCTGGGTTCCTTTCATGAGCAGAGTCGTGAGAGCGCAAATCTGACACGACAGTGCAGTTGAAACTTGGGCTCTGGCTTTGGTCCTACTCAGTTCCCTTCTGCACCAGTTTGTGGCAACAGCATTGTGTGGCGTCTTGTAATGTCAACATTCCTGTACTTCATAGCAGCATAATATAATGACTTCAGGCTTGGGTAGGCTTGTTTTGATTGAGCTCGCCAGCAGGCCAACTCTAGTGAAATATGTGCTTAAATCAGACTCTTATGCCTCTGTTGCCAAAAATAACAAAACCAACAGGTGTTAGCAGGCTGGGCCATGTAGCCAAATATTTGACAGTCCTGCTTTGTCTTTTTTTGGTCAGGGGGAATGTTTTCATTCACATAGCCAATTTCAATGTTGGAAGAAAATGATACTGTAAGTGGCATTATATATTAGCACTCTGCTGAAAGGGTTTTACAAACCTACAAGCTGCAGAGCTGCCTCCCTTACTGTTGACGATGCCACTGACACTCATAGCTATCCAGTATCCAACACCAATCTAGCCTGTTCATAATTCCTGTCTGTATAATGAGCCCTGAATCGGATGTGCTAAAACTGTAAATATGTTTGTAATTGGATGTGCTAAAATTGTAATATGTTTGTAATAAAGAGCAATAATTGTTATGAGCTACTTTTGTTTGTTTTCTCTCCCCACCACATACCTGTGTGGTCAGCATAGTTGGAATGACTAAGCAGCCATAGTCTAGTAGTAGTTTCTGCCATCACATGTTTAGATGTTGAAGCTGAGGCTCCAATACTTTGGCCACCTCATGAGAAGAGAAGACTCCCTGGAAAAGACCCTGATGTTGGGAATGATTGAGGGCTCAAGGAGAAGGGGACAAGAGAGGATGAGATGGTTGGACAGTGTTCTCGAAGCTACCAGCATGAGTTTGACCAAACTGCGGGAGGCAGTGGAAGACAGGAGTGCCTGGCGTGCTCTGGTCCATGGGGTCACGAAGAGTCGGACACGACTAAATGACTAAACAACAACAACAACAACTCTCTATTTGTCTACTAGACACTGGAATGGGCTGGATGAGAGAAAATAAAGGCTTAATCCTGACAAGATTGAGGCTTTATGGGTTGGTAGTTGCCATCTCTGGGAGTTAGGTAGTTGGCCTGCTCTAGATGACATCACATTCCCACTGAAGGAGGAGATGTGCGTTTTGAGAGTACTCTTTGACCCATTTCTCGTCACTAGAGACCCAAGTGGCTTTGGTGGTTTCAAGTGCTTTTAGCTAGCTTCAGTTGGTCCACCAAGGGTGTCTGATCCTGAGCAGAGATAGCAACCTTTTTCAGCCATGGGCCGGTCTACCATTCCTTAGATCATGTGGTGGGCCTGACTATATTTTGAAATAATAATAATAATGAACGAATTCCTATGCCCCACAAATAACCCAGAGATGCATTTTAAATAAAATGACACATTCAACTCATGTAAAAACACGCTGATTCCTGGACCGTCCGCCTGCTGGATTTCGAAGGCGATTGGGCCACACCTGGCCCCTGGACCTTAGGTTGCCTACCCCTGGTTTAGGACCTAGATACACAAAGGGGCATCAGCTCCCATATTGGTCATGCTCCAACATGATTATCTACTTGCAGGTGGGTGAGAGGGAACTCTCCTCTGTGTCTCCTCATGGGGAACTATGCATTACATGGATGCATGGTACTGTACATTTCTGTTGGACAAAAGTATTTCAATAGAATAGATTTCATAGGTATGAGCCCCCTGCTCTATTTCCATAGTTCTTAGGATTATTTATAACTTAGGTAAACTCATGACTTGTTTATGTTCTGCAGATGACGCTTCTCATAAGGGCCTTGTCTCCGTCTTCAATTAGTGCTGGCCGCGTAACAATGTGCTCTGAACTCCACTCAGCTTATCCTACCTCACAGAGCTGTGGTCAGGATAAAATGGAGCAGTGGAGAAGTGTGCCTTCCCCTTTGAGCTCCTTGGAGAAAAGGTGGGACTTTGCCCTGTCCATAAAAACGACTGACCCATGATTGGGTGGTTTTCAATGGTCTATATTCTAGTGCTGAGTTTGCAAAGATTCGTCCTTTGTTTTATCTTTTGACACTTGATTTCTCAGGGGACAAGTGCACTTTGAAAGCAACAAATATTAAACAGATACTAATTTTGGAATTGATTCCAACCCCCATTTCCAAAAAAGGGAGAGAGAGCTCACATTCAATTGGGAATGCAGCATTTTCACTCCTTTGATTTTCTGCTTTATCTTAATGATTAAATGAGCTATCTAGTTTTGGCATAGATGGATGAAGTAATTAATCAAAAGCATCCTAAAATACAGATGCAGATCCATCCATCCCTCCACAACCTCTGAATAAACCAACGCTAAATGAATGAACTTTCCCTTCCCAACAACCTACTAACCAACAGAGAAGGCTGGGTGTTAATGGTATTTCAAGCACGGGCAGAGTACTAATGTAGTTAGTTAAAGCAGCTCCATAAGAAACCATTTACAGCGGAATATCCATGCTTTTCAGAGGTTAGTCTTATTGACTTTGAGGGAACGTATTCCTGGGTCAGTATATATAGGATTAAATATAACCCTTCTGCTACTGCACCCCCAATACATTATCAAATTTTTTAAAGCACAACCAACATATTTAAAATGCAATTTCAAATGCAATTATGGTGAGACAGAGAATAGTAAATATAATCGCCAATACACACGGTGAGCAATGATTTTGGGTGCCGGGTAAAGTTTAACTTCAGAGGTATATCAATTTGTGGATTAGTAGAATCACACAAGTTTGCTCTGGATACCTTTTGGGATTCAGTTAATTACAGGGGTCAGCAAACGTTTTCAGCAGGGGGCCGGTCCACTGTCCCTCAGATCTTGTGGGGGGGGGCGCACTATATTTTGAAAAAAATAATTGAATGAATTTCTATGCCCCACAAAAAACCCAGAGATGCATTTTAAATAAAAGGACACATTCCACTCATGTAAAAACATGCTGATTCCCGGACTGTCCGCGGGCCGGATTTCGAAGGCGATTTCGGGCCTTAGTTTACCTACTCATGAGTTAATATAATCAAAGTATTGTGAATGTGCATCTCTGTCTTTCTCCCTCTGAAATCAAATGGAGATTTCCCACTATTGGTAGGGAACCCATTACTGTAACAGAGACGGAGGAAATGTTTGCAATCCCTTCTTCCCATCACAGTGCTATGCACTCCATCAAAAACTGCTCGAGGGGGACAATATAGCCATATATCCTAAAACTATACCTAGACATACCAGGATCCCCTATGGTAAAAAAAGGTAAAGGTACCCCTGCCCGTACAGGCCAGTCCGACTCTGGGGTTGTGCGCCCATCTCACTTAAGAGGCCGGGGGCCAGCGCTGTCCGGAGACACTTCCGGGTCACGTGGCTAGTGTGACAAAGCTGCATCTGGCGATCCAGTGCAGCACACGGAAACACCGTTTACCTTCCCGCCAGTAAGCGGTCCCTATTTATCTACTTGCACTTTGATGTGCTTTCGAACTGCTAGGTTGGCAGGCGCTGGGACCGAGCAGCGGGAGCGCACCCCGCCGCGGGGATTCGAACTGCCGACCTTTCGATCGGCAAGTCCTAGGCACTGAGGCTTTTACCCACAGCGCCACCCGCGTCCCTATCCCCTATGGTAGCTAAACCTAAATCCACCAGCCTCACTGGTCTTTACAGAACAGACATGCTTGTTTGCTGATCAGTGAGGAGTTATCATGAAAGCCATCTTAATTCTGCCTCCATTCCTCAGCAGTAGGATGCTCTGCACAGATAAAGGGATTCTTGTTTATTTATTTATTTGTGTGTGTGTCCATATGAACCATGCTGTAGCGGCACGACCCAGGAGAAAATGTGGGAGATACAGGTGTTCTGCATCCTGCCGCACACCTAGGAAGCAATAAAGAAAAGACTGGCCATGCCTTCAGAATAAACTTTTTGCGTATGCATGTTTGGCGTATGCTCTATTTAAGATAGGGCTTGGAGCGCAACATCAGAAACCTGAAATGTGGGACCTGGATGGGCCTTGCCACTTGCTCCCTGTGATATGATTTCACTTCAAAAGCAGAGATGGCCATTTATAAAAGAAGAGCATTCCTTTCTCGACAGCTAGCCAATCATGTGAGCATAGCTGCAGCCAAAATAGTCCTCATGCTCCCTTTTCCCTCTACTACAGTATGTGTCTCAAAATGAAGCATGAGATCATAGCAGCGTTTTGGCGATTGGTTCAGTTTCCTGTTTCTTCCTGGATCTTTTTAAAGCGTGTACTGTCCTTACAGAAATGACCTCTTAGCTTACAGTGTATAATCATGTGACCAGTTGTTTACTGCATTTTGCTGGTGTCCTAGTTTGAATCCTTTAACCTAAGAGGACATTTTAAACTGTGTAGTTTAGGGGAGGGGTCCACACTATTCTATTTATTTCATAAGTGCAACCAAAATCTCCCTAGATGGAGTGAAAGAATGACAGCAGGCGGCTGATCAGCTGAGCATCATTATCACTAAGAAGAGATTTGATAGCTAATTATTAGGAGGGTGCAGAGGCAGTGAACTAACAGTGCTGTCTGTCTGTCTATCTGGCTATCTCTGATAACAGTTTTAGTGCAAAATGCTTAATGTGTGCACATTCAAAGAAAACTATGGCAGCTGCTGTGTTACTTTGTGCCAACAAATTGTATAGGGAAGGCCACCTGCTCTGCAATGGAATAAATGTAGCTTTTTTCCACAGCAGAGTTATTTCAGTGTCTTTCAAGTGTCTCCATCTCCTATGTGGCTGCTGCTGGTAGGCTCTTAAGCAAATGGAAACAAGCAACTTTCTAAGTGAAGCTACTGAAAGCATTTGCCCAAACTCATTGCATACAGCTGAAAACAGTGCAGACCATGAAGTCTCTGCTCCTCCAACAAGACTACTAAAAAGCTCTGTGCTTTGTATGTTTAATACTGTGTAAGTATCTCTGTATTTGTTAGCTGGTCACCCTTATTGCAAGCATTATCCAAATCAAGACACTCCTCAGAGGTTTGCAGTGTGCTCAGGGTGCGTGAATGGAGATATATTAATTTTTGTGTGTGGCCGTTTTCTTGAGCGGCTACAGTTTCCTTCAGATGACCCGGATAGCAGCAGGTTTGTCATGAATTTTAAAAATAATTTAGCATACTGCTCCGATGACAAACTTTCCTTTGGGAATCTATATTTGTACACAACCCCCAACAGGAACAAGAAAAGGCTGCTCCATGAGTTATTTTTAAGTGGCTGGAAATAGTATCTCCATTATTTCGGGACATTAATGAATGCAATCTTTGTTAGCAAACATTGGGCCTTTGTTGACTGCAATGTGTCAGACTGTGTTCCTTGTTATCTTAGTTTTTACAAAAAGTGTCAGACCTGGAAAGAAATATGTTTGCCACCTGCTTCATATTTCAGTAGGATTTGAAAATTTGAGGCCAGATGCATATGAATCTGGACTGAAAGCCATAAGATGCTGCTATATGCCAAGCATGACTATTTGTCTATGAGACCAGCATTGCCTAATAATAATAATAATAATAATAATTTTATTATTTATACCCCGCCCATCTGGCTGGGCTTCCCCAGCCACTCTGGGCGGCTTCCAAAAATATTAAAATAATGTAATACATCAAACATTAAAAGCTTCCCTAAACAGGGCTGCCTTCAGATGTCTTCTAAAAGTCTGGTAGTAGTTGTTCTCACTTGGCTTCTCGCAGTGAGAGCCAGAAGGCCCTCGGAGCTGGACCTCAGTGTCCGGGTAGAATGATGGGGGTGGAGACGCTCCTTCAGGTATACTGGACTGAGGCCATTTAGGGCTTTAAAGGTCAGCACCAATACTTTGAATTGTGCTCGGAAATGTACTGGGAGCCAATGTAGGTCTTTCAAGACTGGTGTTATATGGTCTCGGTGGCCGCTCCCAGTCACCAGTCTGGCTGCCGCGTTCTGGATTAGTTGTAGTTTCTGGGTCACCTTCAAAGGTAGCCCCACGTAGAGCGCATTGCAGTAGTCCAAGCGGAGGATAACCCGGGGAGATGCCTATTCTGATTGGCAGCAGCTCCCAGGGCTCCGACTGTGGTCTCTTGCGAAACTTGAACTGGAGATACCAGAGCTTGAACCTGGGACCTTTTTCACATAAAACATATGCTCTATCAGCAAGCTATAGTCATTCCATAGGGACCATAGAAACACAAGGCTTTGACTTCGGCAGACAATAATGGATTGGGTTTTTTCTTTGAAGGGTACAAGCCACCAAGCAGATGAAATCTAAAAGTATGTTGCAATACACATGTTGCATGACTTCACATCTTTCTAATAGCAGGAACCAGCTCTCCACTCACAGCTTAATGGGATGGAATGCCAATCCACCTCATTTGCCCAGACATTTGGAAGCAAATGCAGACGGATTCTGCATCTCTTAGATGATAATTTGACTGAGATCATTAAGGCCTGTCTCGTTACTTTTCTAATAATTAAGAAGCAATTAACAGAGCAAACACGCGGCAATAATCCAAAAGAGATGGCACTTCCTAACTTAAGTTTTTATTTACAGGAAGAGTATGGCTTGAAAATAATCAATGATAGCAATGAATATGCAGCCCTTTGCCCAAATCCTTTATGACGCTACCAAGTCAAAGGCTGAGATTATTAAGATGTGCAAGCCATCAAGACACCATTACGGCATAACATCTATCTGTTCCATTATTTATTAAGGGAATGTATTAAAGCATTTGATAAGATCATGATGGTATAGCTATAACTAAATAAAAGCAATACCGTACTTTTCTGTGTATAAGACTATATTTTTTTCTTGAAAAATCATGCTAAAAAATTAGGGTCATCTTATACATGGGTAGTGAATAGGGTGGACGTTTGATTGGTTGCTGCTGCGTCTGTTAGCTGCTATTGTGCATGTGATTGGTTGCTGCATCAATGGTTGGTGTTGATTGGCTGATGCTGCGGCAATTGGGCTGGCGATCGGCAGCTTCTGCCAACGAGGGAACAGACGGGAGGTGGATTTTGTGATGCATGCGGGTGAGCGATTTACAGTAATCCCCCCCAAAAAGCTCAACAACCCTGTGTAATCTCCCTCCATTTTCTGAAATTTGAGTCTTATCCATGGGGGCGTCTTATAGACGGAAAAGTACGGTAAATGAAAATACATTGAACCCATCTGTAAAAAACAACAGCACATGAACAATGGTACGCTGAAAATGTCTGACAGAATAAATGAGTGGGGACCTGAAAAAGAAAAATGGTTCACACCATTCCAGTTTCCAGGGGAAATGTATGGGTTTTGCCATGCTAAAAGCTGTGAATTCATTGTTCTCTGAGATACAGGGCATTAAGTGACGAAGCAAGAACATTCCTGGCAGCCCTTGCGTAGATGGTCACAAATCACAACATGTGGAAGAGCAGTAGTAGTACATGTGATTTGGTAGAGTCATGGAGCTGCCCGCCTGAGTCCACAGACATCACTACTGCTTGTCTGGATGGAGGGAGGGAGGAGCAGGTTGGGGCTGCATTGTTGCACCAGTGGGAGTACTAGATTGGCAGTGGTGGTCTCACCAACGCAACTGCACAGCTTGGACCTCGCCATTGCCCATCCTTGTCCTGTTGGCATTTGTAATGCTGGTGTTGAGAGGGCAGCTCTGAAGCTTTGCCCCATGATACACACTGCTGCTGACCCACATGCATACAGCTTATTTTCCCCGACTACAGATCACACCTTTGGGGCCTACATAAACAGAGGTGTAAGCATGTAGAGGTCCATGCAGATGTCAGCTGCAATAAGAGTGGGGACAGTGTTCATTGTCCTGACCTCACCTGTGCAAACTTTCTTTTGTAGTGGAGCGCTGTGGCAGATTTCATGTTCCAGATTTTTACCATAAGATGCAAAGATGCCCATTTTCATGCTGTTCTATGGTAATTAAAGGGTCTTCGACTAGCTTTTTGCAGATGGGGAAATTCTTTGTTCCCTCCTGAGAGAGTAAACGAATCAGCTCAGATATCCATACACCTGCCCATAAAAATATTAAAATGTGAAATCCACTGTATAATTTGAAATACCATACAGATCATTAAAAAAAAAAATCTAAAGTATTGACAGTAATGAAAACACCTATGCTGTTTTCCCCCATTGTTTTTAATAGGTATGTTTCCTGCAAACATTTTTTTTAAAAAAATGAATTTCTTTATAGTCAAATTTTAGATTATAAGTATCTTTAAATGTTGAATTTTTGGGAAAGAGTCTTCTGACCCCCCTGGGTTTCAACACAATCTTCAGGAACGTGGGTTTTTTGTTTAACCCTAGTAATTAAATTAATTTCCTCCCTATTATGTAGACAAAGTTAATTACTTGTGTGGCAGCTAGTGACATATGTTGTGGAATTACACTGCGTCTGAAAACTTTGGGAGAAGAAACTATGTTGACCTGTATGTGCAAAAATCCCAGCCTTCAAAGCAGCAAGTTGAACAGCTAGCCCTCTCAGCATTTCTTGTTGTTACCAAACTGTAGCACAGCAAATCCTTACAAAGCAATGCCATACATTCAATACATGCCCCATAATTCTTTTTGGAGACAGTGCACAGCTGCTCTAGTTCAGTATTAGCTGCTTCTTATGGGATGGTATCTCCTTTCAATAAAAACCACAGATGGTAGGGTGTCTTTCACACCAAGATGGTAAATATGAGCTTGGATCAGGTGAAGGGGTGATGTAAGTACATGTAATTCGAAGAAGAAGAAGAAGAAGAAGAAGAAGAAGAAGAAGAAGAAGAAGAAGCAGCAGCAGCAGCAGCAGCAGCAGCAGCAGCAGCAGCGGAGAGGAGGAGGAACAACAACAACAACAACGTTCACCAGAAGTGAATATACTGCATTTAAACAATGCCCTCATGGAGCACAAACCTCTTTGAATAAAAGAAACAATGACTTAATCCATGCGTAGGCAAACTAAGGCCCGGGGGCTGGAAGCGGCCCAATCGCCTTCTCAATCCTGCCTTTGGACGGTCTGGGAATCAGCATGTTTTTACATGTGGTTTTATTTAAAATGCATCTCTGGGTTATTTGTGGGGCATAGGAATTCATTCATTCCCCCCCCCCAAATATAGTCCGGCCCCCCCACAAGGTCTGAGGGACAGTGGACTGGCCCCCTGCTGAAAAAGTTTGCTGACCCCTGACTTAAACAAAGAGGGGAAATGCTGATAATGAAAGACTATAATTAAAAATCGAAATCATAACAGGGGTGGTTGAAAGTTTATTCAGTAAATATGGCATGTTAGGACCCAGAAGTTGCAAGAGTAGCGCAAGGAATTTTCTTGCTTGAGGTGGAACAGCAAATGGTACCTGCCCCACTGTCATTCCCACCCCTACCCCCCAGCAGTCAATTTCTATCACACCCAAGGCTGGCAAAAAAGTTTGTTTGTTTATTTATCATTCCATTTATTAATTGGTTCCTATGAAGAATCTCAAAGAGATTCCATAATACTATACAGTGATTTCGATATATCCATTGCGTAGAATCATAGAATGGTAGAGTTGGAAGGGACCACAGGGGTCTTCTAGTCAAACTCCCTGTAATGCAGGAATAATTTGTCCAGCATGGGACACTTGGAATGCTTGTTGAAAGAAAAATGTCTTCCAACAGGTGCTGAACAGATGATACACTGCATCAAGCTCCTCCCTTAATTGAACAGAGAGACAAGCTACAGAGCGGATGACTTAGTATTCAACCAAGTTACAACGAAGCAGGATGGGGATGTAGGTGCTACCCACATGACCTCCTAGTGCCCAACCAGGTTTAGGTTCTAGCAGCCTCCGTTGCCCTCAATATTCATCTTTTCGTCAAAATTTTCAAAAACCTTGTGTGGAGGGAGAGAGGAGGGACAAAGTGATAAATTCAAACAGGACAATGTTGTTGATTAGTCGCTTAGTCATGTCTGACTCTTCGTGACCCCATGGACCAAAGCACGCCAGGCACTCCTGTCTTCCACTGCCTCCTGCAGTTTGTTCAAACTCATGTTGGTAGCTTCGAGAACACCGTCCAACCATCTCGTCCTCTGTCATCCCCTTCTCCTTGTGCCCTCCATCTTTCCCAGCATCAGGGTCTTTTCCAGGGAGTCTTCTCTTCTCATGAGGTGGCCAAAGTATTGGAGCTTAAGCTTCACGATCTGTCCTTCCAGTGAGCACTCAGGGCTGATTTCCTTAAGAATGGATAGGTTTGATCATGGGACTCTCAAGAGTCTCCTCCAGTACCATAATTCAAAAGCATCAATTCTTCGGCGATCAGCCTTCTCTCACCAGGCTGGGTGATTTACAGCTGGCTCCCTCATCTTGCCTCCATCCTAGCCAAACAGATGTAGTGTGGGAGATCTGTGATTAGATTTCTTGATTTTATTTTATTTTTACTTTGGAGCAGCTGCAGGAGACTGCTAATTTGATCAGAATTAGCAGCCTTGAAGAAAGGGGGTACTGAGCCCTCTTTCCTGCACTGTTTCCTAATCTAAATCACGCTTCAGTCAACCCCAGTGGTCTATGTCAATGGCAGCTTGAAGGAAGTGGTTTAGACTGGGGAAGTGGTGTGGGAGAGAAAGGATTTAACATCCCCTCGCCCAGTTTCATTTCTCCATGACTATTTCACCATGACTCTTTTCTCATAAAGAAAAATAATAGGTAGATCTGTTAATGGATTTGCCACATCATGACAATATGGGCTCTAAGTGATTTTTTTTAATGGCACTATGGTCATTATCTATGCTGCACGGTCAAATTTCACAAGGTTTACTCACTCTTCAGCCAAAAAGTCATTTTTGCGCAGCAATGTGACTTGGGATAATTATCCAGTTAACTCAATGGTAGGGTAAGTACTGTCCACGTCTCACAAAACCTCTCTTGAAATACCACCACATCAACTCACAGGATTACCATCTGTGAAATGTGATTGCTGCAATAACTTCTTATGAAACAATTTACAAAACTCACATGAAAGTAACTCGTCCCAATTTCAAAAGAACTTACAAGTAACATCCTGAACTTAAGCATGCTGAAGTGGAAATGAGTCCCACTGGTTAAAAAGACAGTTACTTTTAAATCATTATTAGAAGTTAGAAGTGCAGTCTAAATATGCTTAGGTTGCATGAACATTCCTTTCACTGAAGCTAATAAGATATTTCTTATTTACTGTATGGTGACATCAGAGAAATTGACCCAACTCTGGGTTCTTAGAGGAGAAGCAATCTTGATGGACTTTGTGACTGTCTAGTGGTTTTTTGTAACTTCTTTAACAAAACTGTCATACAGATGGCAAATTCCACCCAAGGATGATTTCATCTGGCACTATTTTTGATTATGAGTTTTTGATCTGCTGTTTGTGTCTTATCTTGGAATACTTTCACATTGCCTCTTTTGTAGAAATTTATTTTAATATTTTCTTTGTATCTTCCATTTCCTTAACATATACCTAACCACACTCAATTGTTTTCTTCTTTTGTTTTATTGGTGGAATAGTCTGTTAGTCTTGTTTGTTATACTACGGACACCCACACCTAATAGATCTTCATTTTACATAATATTTCTGGAGAGAGACTATAGCTCAGGGTAGATCCCCTGTGTTGCATGCAGAAACTTGCATTTTTAATCCCATACATCTCGTTGATAACTTGTCCATCCCTAGTTTCAACAGTCTCTTTGAGTGGGTATCCACTAGGATAGAAAATCAGGTGATGGGGAAAGATCTCCACCCGAAACCTTAAAGCTATTGTCAGTCAGAGTAGACAAAACTAGGCTAGCTGGGCAAACAGAATAGTCTGGTTGGTCATAAGGCAACTTTCTGTATTCTTATCCATCTTGTATGACTGCAAGTTTGATCTCTCAAGTCATTGTTGCCTGAAGCAAAGATCTGTGAATAACTCTTGTAAACTTATAATGCAAAACGGAGGAATATTCCTTACCTACGTTAATGTTTGTTCTTGTCAGAAATCATATAACTGGAATGAATGCATTTCCATCTCTCTTCTTGCCATGCAATTTATTTTCTTAATGAAATGATGCAAAGCCACACCATTAACAAAGAGTCTTAGAAATGGAAAATACATTTAGAACACAGCATATCCATAGCCAACAGAAGAACAGCAACTTTATCCAAACTATGTTTTCCCTTGTAGCATCTTTCTTAATGCATAGATATTATTATTGTAACTGATATATCATATTACTACTATACTGTATTTTCAACATTAATATTTATATACTATGCATTCCCTTTTGTAATTAATTACTCATTATTCCTTCCATAGCATCCTCTTACCCTGCCCAAGGCTGTTTGAATACTACAAGAGAGGGCTAATGTCCGCAGTGATCTCATGGTCCTTAAAACAGTTAGAGACTGATGATGCCCAATTAAGCAGATATACTTTGATTTAAGATAGTTTATTCCTATTGAATTCAATGGGGGAAAACTGTTGTGCTGTGATTCACAACCCAGTTACCAATGGAGTGAAAATGGCTAAGATGTAAAGTGAGTGGTTTGTTTGTTATAGTTTACATGGTGTAAATAGGCTTTTCAATATAACCAGTCACAATGTAACAATACCAGAAGCTGCGATGGATTTCATGAAAACTCATGATGGATGTGAAGAAAATAATCTTTATTCACGGGCACCATACCCAGTTAATTCAGCTATTGTAGACAAAGGGTCAAACTATATGTTGAGATAATCATGTGCTTCAGGTAGAATGATTAGCACAGGGGATCTTCTTTCTTTAATAAAAGCAGCAGCAGCAGGTGGACTGGTCCATACTGGTACTGTGATGTGCGGGGAGGGGTGTTTAACTCTTTCCCCTTTGTTCTGGTTCATTTAAAAAGAAAAACCCTCCCCACCCCAGCTGCTATTTCTCTTGAAATGGCAATATTGGGTGGGTGGATGAGGATTTTTTTTTATGCGAAAGAAAGGATTAACTCTGTCTATGTGTGTCATGGTCCCAATCTTGATTAGGAATCCCCTCACCCCCTCAAAAATAAATAAACCAACTTCCGGTTTAGAGAAGTTTGAAACATGCTATTGTAATGTGACACGCACTTCAGCTCTGTGCTTTCCTCTAGCTTGTCCACAGATGTTTGCCAGAAGACTGCTCTTATGTGCGATTATGTCATTGCTCCATATCATTTATCACCCTTTTTAATATGATGAAGAGATCCAAACCAACTGCACACATTTCCTGAAGGTTTTTCAAGCTCCCTTCTTCTTTGCTCCAGCCGTGGAAGTTGCTTCTGCTTCTGAAGCCACTCCCATGCCTGGTCTAGGTCAACATAGGTTCTGTTAGGTAGTGCATAGCATGTCAGGCACGTGGCACACACTTCTCAAGGGACTAGGCAATGCTTGCATGGTACACTAAAATCCATATGAGAAATGTTGTGGGCAAGACCAATTCAAGCTGGCACAGTGGCAAAAATGCCAGTTGAGGGATGTATAAAGGAGATCTAAAGACACAACAGGATGTTAGGATGGAAACACGGGGCTTCCAACTATGGCTTCACAATATTCATGTGGAGGTGAAAGGTATTTGCAGAGGAGTCGTCAGGCAAGAGAAAGAGGATTGTATTCCTGTGCTGATTCTTTGGAGATGCTCACAAGGTTATTATTATTATTATTATTTTTAAAAACCACTCCAAGTTGGACTCTAAAATGAGAAAATGCAAAGACCATGGGGGGAACATACAATAATATTTTGATAAGAACAATTGTGTTCACTTTACTTACAAGTGGTGCTATTTTCCTAGAAAAAGAGGTGCTGGAACTCATCACGAACCCCTCCCTTGTTCTCTTATAATGGCAATGGCGCTCACCTGAGAGGTGCCGGAACTGAGTTCCTGTGAGTTACGGCTGAAAAAAGCTCTGCCTACAAGAGCACAAAACATTAAGCAGTCGTGTTTTTAGCCAAACTCTGAGTACACTTATGTCTGAAAATATTATTCATCTAAGAAAGGCCTGCACTGCAAATGCCAACAATTATCCACACCAAGCACACCAACACAAACCACAAATTGTTGCATCTCTTTCTTCTTCATCCATTTAGCTGTTTGGCAGCAACCTTGGATGGGTGAAATCATTTTTCTGATTGCCTCCTGCCTCCTGCAGAGAGTCATGTGGGGCAGAGAAGAGCTTATTAGTATTCCTGCTAATAGAGCCCAAAGGTATTAATACTAACTCCATGGGAATTCTTAATTAAAATGGAAAGAAACCTATTGTTAGATACAATTCAGCCAATATAATACAATTAGTACTCAATGTATATTACAATAAATAATGTACCTAGGAGGATTAAAAATAATAAAAAGGGATTGCTTTAAATTATTATTGGAAGAAAAGATGGGTTGTTTTAGAATATTTAATAAAATTACAGACAAAACCTGCAGGCTGGAATCTTTGTCTGAACACATTTTGAAAGTGGAATGGAAAAATGGATTTGCAGCTAATAATTGAGTATAAGGCAAGGGCTCTTAATTTTTAATAAATCTTTCCTCTCATCATAGATTAAGAAAAGGCACATTCTTCTTAACACAGACTACCATCAGAACATTTTACATGAAATATAAGCATCTAGAACTAATCCAAACTCCTCCAAAACCCAGCTCAACCCAAGGACTTCAGAGGTCTGCTAGTTTCCGCCTAAACCTCTAATTTAGGTGGTAAATTAGTGGCTAGATGGTTTGATGAGGTACACATTTCTTCAGAACAGAGTGAATGCCTGTGTCCTGTTTCCAATAGTAACCATCTAAAAAGGCGAAAGATTTATACGATCTGAAGAGAAACCAGAGTATGACTATTCCAATAGTAACCATCTAGGTGACTCTGGAAAGTCTATAAGCTCGGCATGAAGCAAATAGCCCTCCCTGCTACTTGTCCAATAGCAATAGCAATTGGTATCCAGATATGCACCAGCTTTTTCTGACCTGTCCATAGCTGGTACACAAGATGCAGCTGTGTGGCAGGTACAACAGGCCAACAATTTCAGCACTAAGGACAGCTCCCAGGGAGCCACTTGGAAGTTGACTGAGACCTTATGAGCCTCTGCCTGCAGCTCACCATTAAGTCCTGCCTACCTCCTGAGCACTTTTCTGGTCTGTAGACTTTATCCTGGTGTGTGCTCCTTGCACTGTTGGGCAAGGATGACAGTGAGCACAGAGCCCCCTTGGCTCATGGGAAGGTGCTTGTGAGAGTCTTGGCTCTGGTTCTGTAGGCCCGCAAACCCAGATTCAGTGGCCTACCAACTTCAATCTCTGTGTCAGGAGACCAGTCCAAGTCCCCATCTGGTTGGCACCACAGTCTTGGACTGAAGTGGCTTGTCCTATCCCTGAGACGCCAAGCTCAAGAGCGCAGCCATGACACCTCTAAACCTGGAAGCTTCATTCTGCTCTCACAGCTAATAGCCTTTGACAGACCTATCCTACATGAATTTGTCTAATCCCCTTATGAGTGATTAAGTGATGAGTGACTGGTGCCAAGTTGCAGTTTTGATCCCACCGCAGTTTCAACTATAGCCTTCAGTGAAGTTAGGACTGGAGTGTGAGACCATTAATTTGCTCATTTCCATACAGTAGCTTCCCCATATTTCAATGGATTATGTAAATAAATCAGTTTTATACACACAGAATGTATTTCACTAAAAACTATGTTATTCCTCCTCTCAAGCTACATTTATCACAAAGTAATAGTTTTCCTCAAAACAAACGAATTAAACAGAAAACAAATGCCTCTATAACAAGAGCCTTGCCTGTTCAGTCTAACAAAAATATTTGATAGACCTAACAGATTCTTGGTGACTATGCTGCGTTTACAAATGTCTTCTTATGAATATACGTTTTCAGAATGTTGTCCTACTTTGGACTCTAATCTAATTACAGTTTGGCTCTATTTGACCTGTGGTGCATCCTGACTAGTAAGCAGCAGGAAGCTGTTCACACATAAGCATATTAAAATGTAATTCAATTCATTGGTTGCTAAAGATGTGTGTCAAACAAAGTTTATCTTAATGCATGGATTGTTCCAGCATCAACAGCCAATCCAAACATTCAGAAAAAACGTGGGAAACTTTTCTGGACTGTATCACTCCTTTGAATCACTTCCCCCCATGTGAACAAGCAAACTCCTCTTTCTTGCTCATTGACAATTTGCAAAATCAGAGAAAAGGTGCTTAGCATACATCAGCTTTTTCATGTGCAAGGCACTTTGATCTGGGGCAGTGCTGGTCACATGAAGGTTCAGCCCAGACATAGCCTAAGGCCTGTTTCATATACTGCTCACATGTCATTGATGGGGACCCACCTTTTCTAATTTGGAGCTCAGAGGAGCATCAGGAAGCTCCCATCCATCCATCCATCCATCCATCCATCCATCCATCCATCCATCCATCCATCTATCAACATGCACAACACTCAGGAAGCTAGGAGACTCTTAAGTTACTGGCAGACTGTTCAGTAATCTCTCACAAAGGAAGATGTCAGACCATGTTAACCAATCCTCTTTACTAGGCAAAAGTGGTTGCTGCTGTAGCAAATGAATAGACAACGAGCAATTCTAACTTACTCTTGTGATGTGATGAGGAATTTCTTGGCTTTCCTTAATTTTTTAAAAAGTGCTCATTTTTAAAAAAATCTCTTAGTTAATTGTCACTAGTATCACATGGTGTTCTTTTCCATATTTGAAACTGGGATATCCAGGGCTATTGCCACGTGTTCCATAAAACCAGTTGCATTACACCCTAGGGAGCTTATATCTACAAAGCAAGGATGGGGAACCTTTTTCAATCAGACTTGCGATGCCTTCTGGGCAGCTCTCTGAAGGCTGCACGTCAGTGGTAGGCAGAGCAGAGGTGAGAAAAGCAACAAATGTACTTTTAAAAATATCTTTGTACAGTATACGGGACACGGGTAGCACTGTGGGTTAAACCACAGAGCCTAGGACTTGCCAATCAGAAGTTCGGCGGTTTGAATCCCCATGATGAGGTGAGCTCCTGTTGCTTGGTCCCAGCTCCTGCCAACCTAGCAGTTCGAAAACACCCCAAAAAGTGCAAGTAGATAAATAGGTACCGCTCCGGCAGGAAGGTAAACGGCGTTTCCGTGCACTGCTCTGGTTCGCCAGAAGCGGCTTAGTCATGCTAGCCACATCACCCGGAAGCTGTACGCCGGCTCCCTCGGCCAATAAAGAAAGATGAGTGCCGCAACCCCAGAGTCGGTCACGGCTGGACCTAATGGTCAGGGGTCCCTTTACCTTTACAGTATGCTAGTCTCCCACTCTTCTTTTATCTTCCATCCAGAAAAGCTGAAGATCACATTCCAGGCCAGGTGAAAAGGGGCACAGCTGGGCCAGTGTGGGGTGTGGCTTGCTTGGGCAGCATTTTGAGGTCTGGGGGCTGCATTCCCCACCCCTGCTCAGTGGCGTACCGTGGGGGGTGCAGGGGGGGCCGGCCGCACTGGGCGCAACATATTGGGTTAGGGTTAGGGGGCGCAAATTACTTGCCTTGCCCCGGGTGCTGACAACCCACGCTACGCCCCTGCCCCTGCTATAGAACCTAGTTATGTCAGTGAAGTTGCAGCAGAATTATTTCTCACCTCACTATACAAGAGACCATCATATGAATCTCCATTTGGAATTAACGCTCACAGTGGGAGGAAAAGCAAATACGTCTTGTTGGAAGCCAAATATATTAAAAGTGCAATGCAACCTAAAAACTGAAAATCTATACATTCTGCCCACTTTACTCCTTGATCTTTTACCTTCCACTATTCATTTCTAGAGACAAATGCAAAGCGACATTTATAGGAAGAGTACTATTACGAGCACTTGGTACTTAACTCAGTGACCTGGCATGGCATTGCTGACCTCAGAAACATCTGACTACTTAGCTAGTTCAGTGTATCTCTCTCTCTCGCTCTCTGTGTTTAGTTTTCTGCTTGCTCTGGATTTAGCTGTTGTGTTCGCACACCTTGCAGCCCCTCAAATTAAAATTAAAACAATCTGCTAACCTGTCTGGCAGTGAGAAGCTGAAAAAGATCTCACCTCCTGCAGGCATCAGACAGTGTTTTATGTTGGTGTGTATTTTCGGTGAGTAGAAGAAATTAGTACAGGAATGCTGAGGAGGCAGGATATATTTATGACTTCCTCTTCTTCTTTTTTTGTAAAGTTTGTACTTTGGGGGGAAAAGTCACCTGGAAATGCCAAGGCCCTGTTTAAAAAACATGGTGGGTGCATGCGTATTTATGCTCTGTGTCGATACCCACATTATCAGAAACTGTAAATGCAGGAGTGACCAGGCCAGCTAGCTGTTAAAATGGGACATATGGCCCAGTTAATTAAATCAGGCACTTTCCAGTAACGAAGGAAGCAACTTCCTTTTTAAAGCTTGCCCTACAATTGAGCTCATAGTTATCTTCTGCCAACAGCTTTAAAAGCTGTCTGGATAATTCATTTCTGTATGTTTAGGGTCAAAGGGGAAAAAAATATCTATCTTGACCCGTGTAAGAGTTTTTATCTTTGTAGAAGCATGCTGACTCCTGGCATTTCCAGTTGCAAATGTAGCTTGCTAACTGGAATCATCTCACAACAGCTTGCTGCTGAATGCACTGGCTGGAGCCTATGGAACATGAAAGGGGAAGGAGCATGCAACTGTGCACCAGAAACTATTTGCTCAGTGCAAAGGATCTTGAACAATTGATACGGCTTCCTGCAGAAACCAGGATTTATCTTCCATTGCTGTTTTGTTTTACTGCTTTTCCTTACATGAGGAAACACTGACGTCACCCAGCTTAGCCCTGCTCTCCCTTAATTTTGGTAATCTTTCTTTGCAAGTAGACTCTTAAGGCGGTGGTTTTCAACCTGTGTGCCTTGATGGATGGTCAGGCAACACTGGCCTCTGTCCCTCTTTCCTTCCCTCCCTCCTCTGACGCCCTCTTGTGTCTTTGCCTCCCAAAGGCTTGCACTGCTGTTCGTTGCAGCATCCCTGGCTACAAGCTCCACAGGTGAATGGTGCCTCTGGGGTTGGTCAGGGGTTATTGGTTGCTGGGAGCTGAGGCAGCCTCAGAGCAAGCAAGCAGGTGAGGGAGCCCAGCCAGTCAGCATGCCCTTGCTGTTGGGAACGAACAGGCAAGTCCTAGGCCCCTGTGGGGCAGTGTGAGGAAGCACCTCTCTTTGGGACAGGGGACTGTTCAGAGACCAGGGGCAGCAGCTGCAGCTGCCCAGAGGACTTCCAAGGAGAGGGCAGAAGAGATGAGGCTGAGGGAATACTCCACAAGGGAGGTGTTTGAAAAAGGGTGAGAGGCTGCCAGTTCTGAAGGCAAGGGGTGATATAACTGGGCTCCTGAGCCCCACAGGGTTGCCACAGAAGGCATGTAGTTGGTCAAGGGAGCTATGGACTCAAAAAGGTTGAAAACCTCTGTCTGAAGCAAAGGAGAGTCCCCTTTAGGCCCCTGGGCACATCTGGACTGTTCTGGTCATTTCCATTTCTTCCTCCCCTCTGGATCCACACCCTGTGAAAGACAGAAAGAGAAAAAGTTAGTTCTGTCTCTTGCTCTCTCTTCACTTTTCCAAGGGATGTGGGTGAAAGTTGGACCCAGAAGAATTAACCAGAGTCTTGAAAAGCACCTAAGAGCTGAAAGAGGAAGTGAAAAAGAACATTACGCTTCAAACTTCCTTTTTCAGCTCTTTGTATTTTTCAATGGGGGATAAAAGAACCACACCAGCACCTCATGACCAAGGGAGCAGTGAATTGGGAGGGGGTCCAGAGGCTTCACAGATATCAGGAGAAGACCTCTAGGGTGCTCACAGGTGCATACAATGGGTACAATCTAGCCCAGATGAAATGTGTTTTACATTAAATACTGTATATGCTTCTGAATGCAATCCTCTATCCACCAGACTCAGTAGAATATTGAATTGTGATATAGCCCTCTTCCACTGAAATCAAAGGGAGATGAAATCCTGCTTATTCTGAAAACCAGCCTTCTCATTGCTTTAACACATTGCATTCTTTCTACAGACAGACTAACTATATCAAATGGTTTATAGGAAATACAAATTGCTAACCATTTTCAGAAGCTGGCCAGTGAGGGCTATGATTTTCTCCTTTCTTCTACACTGGCATAAATGGCACCCTTTCTGCCTGACAAAACACATAGCCAGGATGAGAAGGAGGCCTTGCCACCATTAGCAGCAGAGGTGTCTAGCCAAGGGTGCAAGGGACAGAGGGCACCGATACATCTCCTCGCCAAGGGTGCAAGGGGGCCTGGGTATGCCTCTGCAAAAGTCTGTAGCACTTATATTCCTTACCAGGTTTGGCCCTCAAACATGCCATCAACTTTAGCTTTGCATTTATACCCAGACACCATTTTCTTCTTCTTAAAGTAAAATTATGACTAGCAGTAAAACATTTCAAGGCAGCAGCAAGCCTTTTGTGAAAAGCCTCAGTCATGTCCTATGGATAATGACTGCATCTTGGATAAGTGAAGAAAATTTCTTCTCTTTGGGACTATTAAGATTGGGACAGTTCTTCACTTGATGGAGTCCAGATTTTCCTCAAAGTCTTCCATTTCAGAACATATTAGGGATATAGGAAGCAATGTTCAGAAAACCCTGAAATTAGTGGGGAACACTTGTTAGTTACTCATTGAAGTTGGATAAGTCCAGTGGACTTTCTTCATCTATGCTGGTTTTCAACTGAAGATCCAGAGACCCTTGTCACCATCTATAGCAGCTATTTTATTTGCAAAAGGAAAGGCTCTTTCCTTTCCCAGAAGGAACTGAGATCAATGGAAGTTCTCATTGGAGGAAGAAGGTTGTCTCCTCATTCTCCAGTGCTGCTTCTCACACTGTGTCAGGGGATCTCCCAGCTCCCCAGAACAGCTTTTCTTGGTGCTCGAGAAGAAAGGAGGAATTGGCGAAATCACCTTCCTTCTCTTCTTCCAGTGGGAGCATCCAATGATTCTGACATGGGGACTCCGGATCCAAGCTATTGCAATATAAATTAATTGGAAGCCACACTCTCACCCATTTCAGTCATTTAGTATTCCTCCTCTACCTTTGCAGAGCACCTAGCTTGAGGATTCCAAACCCCATTATTTATCTTGCCAAGGGCATTTTGTGGGCAGTGATGGGATGGCTGGTCTTTGTTTGATGCTGTATTTCATCTGGAGTGGCTTTCATTTAGGAAAAGTCTGGCCTTGCATCAATCATTTCCACGCCAACCCCTCTTCATTATGTATTTTATAACTATGTGCTTTCATTGAGTATATGGCCTGAAAAAGCCCCTGCCTCCTGGTTGGGAAGATAACTTTGTACAAAAGTGAACGACCTACATTCTTGTTGTTTGTGCATACCAGCAGAAATAATAGCAGCAAATAATATGAGCAGTCCTGTTCATCCCCACCCCCACCCCACCCACGCCGGTCTATGGCCAAATTATAGCAATCTAAATGTCAACGGAGCTATTCAACTGCTGATCATTTTAAAGAGAGGAACTCAGCTAACATGCTTGCCTAGCTTGGTTGGCTATTTCATTTATCCAAAGTACATTCCACAGGAATAAGGCTGTGGGTTTTAAATTGGGGGAGGCTTAGTCTTCTAAGCATCAGGTTGGATTTCCTAGACAGAACTCTAGACACACTGGAACCACAGGTTAGAGCCCTGGCAAGCTGTTCCGCCAAGTGTCATACTTTTCATTTGACACTCATTCGCTTCCCAGGATTTGTTTCCCCCTCTTGCAGCTCTGCTGAGCTTTCACACATTTAGCTTTGCAAACAGGGGGTGTAGGGGCACCCAGTTTTCCCTCTTTGCTTGTATGCATCTCTTCATTGTATGAACATGCATGAATTTGTATATATATTTATGGAGATGCTGAGGTTCTCTCTTCACTTTTATTTTCTCTTTCTTTTGTTATTTCCATGCAAAAGCACTGGAACTCCATTGCTCCAAAGATGTACAACCCTTTCCATGCTGGAGTAATTTTGTATGGGGCTACAGTCCTCCCCTGAAAGACAAAAGATACACACCTTGGCTTGGGTCCAAGTTATCTGAAATCCCATATTCTTCCATACTAAAGCTGCCCGGGTTCTGAGATCTTCAGGGCAGGTCTTTCTCTCGGCCCTGACACCCTCACAGGCATGCTTGGTGGGAACATGGGAAAGGGCCTTCTCGGTGCTGCTCCCAGACTCTGAAACTCCCTCCCTGGAGAAACCAGACTGGATCCCTCCTTGTTGTCCTTCTGCCAGCAGGTGAAGACCTCCTTGTTCCAACAGGACAGGATTTTGGGAATTGACTACTTTTAATGAAAGGGCTGGTGCTGTGCTGTTTTATTGTAATTATTTGTACTCTTTATACAGATTTTATGTATTATATATTTTTGATTCTATTAAGGTTGAATTGCTTTTTAATGATGGTTCCCCCCCATCTTTTTAGCAATTTTTGTTTTTTTATCTGTAAGCTGCTTTGAATCCCATCAGGGAAAAAGGTGGGGGTATAAATAAATATTTAATGATATAATAATGATAATAATTGGAAGTATCAACACCATCAGTCTGGTTGTCCCTAACCCCCAAATACCCCCAGCACCTTCATTCTAAAGTTTAAACCTCTGTAGGTGAGAGCCTTGTACAGTTGGAACAATTCTGAGAGAAGCAAGCCATTCAGTATAATGGATGAGTACTGAGTGTGTGGCCCTCTGGAGAAGGTATGGAAAAGCAGTGGTCCCTCAGATGTTGTTGGGCTTTTGACTCCTTTCACCCCTGACCACTGGCCTACATGTTGGCTAAGGCTGACGTGGCTTGTATAGTCTAACAACATTTGGAGTGCCACAGATTGGCCACCACTGATCTAAAGACTGCTCAGGGCATCTTTTAAACATCCAGGTTCTCTGCTGCAAAACATACGGTGGGAACCAATACTTGGGATGTTTAAAAGGAAGCGCTTTCATTATTACCTGTTTCTGCAAAGCCGTCTAGCGCTCTTTGTGTGGTGAGAAGTATTACTCACTGTGAAATAAGCGGAAATTAAACTGTTTTTAGCATGTCTGTTAGTAATAGCTGCTGCAGCTGCCACAGTAGCAGCAGCCATAGTCATATTGCTGACATAAACAATCTGACAAGCCCGGCGTAGTTTTCTGCTGGCCTCTTTTATCATTTTAAATGCTTGTGTATGCAGACACCATTAGGAGGTTTCCCCCCTCTGCCGAAGAGCCTGGTGCCTTCTGGGTAAAGCTATTAAAGGCAAATCCTCTTAGGCCCCATCCTAACAGTGCAATGGCTGAGGGTGGTGCTGCCATAACAGTTTTGCAAACAGCGTTAACCTAAACCACATAAAACTGGGATTAAGGAGCAAACACAGTTTTCCCCTTGTGAAGCCGTGTCTGGGGTATTAGCCATGCAGCCTGTCTCCTGGATATGTAATTAAGGCCACCAATCTTTTTATTTATTTATTTCTTACTCCAAAACTTGGACTAATCAATAAGACAAACAGGCTCTCTATAAAATAGGGGTCATACATCATGAGCAGGCCAGTGAGTTTGTTTTTGTTGCATGTTGGAAGAACAACAACAACAACAAAATCAAGAATGAGATTCTGGACCGAAGGAATATGGTACTAATTTGACTTTTAGCTGAAAGAGGTGAGAATGGGCCCTCTAATAATGTCAGATGCGTGACTGTTTATAACCCAAGGCAAGTGAAATGCTAGGGAATGAGTCTATTAGAAAACACTTCACTTTTTACAGGAAATTAGCTTGAATTGCAAACAAGCAGAAGTATAGACGAGCCCTGTATGTTTGAAATTGCTGATAGATTGTATTATGCCTTTAACATCTGTAACATCCATGTACTATAGAATAATAATGCTTAGAAGCAGTAGAAGCTCTTGTTTGCTTTGATAGCCTAGTATTCTTGTTGAACTTCAAGAAAGCCAGCAAGGCCAACTGAAGTTGCACAGCTTCTGTAACCAACCTATAAGTTGCTGGATTTCTAGGTGTGTCAAAATCATGTATCAAGGCATTTGTTCCCCCATCCCCTTAATCAGCGGGTGATTCCTCTGAGTGCGTGTTTTCCTAGGGTATGGGGTATTTTTTTTTATTTCTCTGGCTAGGCAGGTAAGGTCAAACTTTTACAGTGTTGCTGCCCTCTGCTCTGCTGCAATGTCTGCCAATTGATGGAAAGAGTCACTTGCGAACTGCAAATGCTTACGGTTAAAAAGGAGGGTCATTCCTTCTCTCCCTTTCCACATCACTAACATTCCCAGATGGAGGGTGACCACTTGAGGTCAAAGGCACTTGTCCTTTCAGTATCGGTTCTTAGATCATCAGCTGTGCATGGCTCTTCTAGTACAGGAGATGGTGGCTCTGATCCAGTGAGTGATGACCTCAACTGGGGCTTTCGCATTGTTGGCCACAGAATTATTTGCATGGGCAGTGGGAGTGGATGTGCATGTGGGTCCCCTCACACGCGCTGGCCCTATTGAACTATGATCTGACTGAGAAAAAATGTGTGGTAGCTGGCAACTGGCGACCTGGTCAGGAGCCAGGTTTGAGATCAATCTCATTTCATCCTAAAGGCTGTGGCAGGTCACAGTATGGCATATGTAAGAAGATATATGATAGAGAAAAGAAGGATGACATAAATCTTGGCTGACAGTTTCCTAGTAAGCAGGGCAAAGGGTTTCTATTGGTTTTGTTAATGTGCTATTTATGATGTTAACAATATTACAAGCTTGTTTGTTTGGACCCAGAGGCTGAGAAGAAGGGTGTATCAGAAGGAAATGTGTGTATGTGTGTAACTTCGTATTAATGTAACATTTTTTATATGTAACTGTGTATTTTTGTAATATTTTATTTAGGTTATCTGTTATTTTTTTCAGCTTTTTGTACGCCACTTAGAAATATTCTTAATATATTAAGCGGTATAGAAATTACATAATCAATATTTACCCTGCAGTGTCTATATCTCTTCTCATTTCACTAAAAGCTAGGAGTTGGGGGGGAGGGGATAAACCATTTTTCCTTTGCCAAATGCAAAGTGCTTTCCAATTGAGATATTATGCGAAGTGAGGGAAGCAGTACAAATGACTCTGGAGGTAATTTGCAATGCACCGTCTCCACATGTTGCAGAAGGAGCTGGAAAAATTAGAATCATTGACAGCACAGTCCTATCTATGCATATTCACTCAAAAGTAAATCCCATTGAATTCATTGAGACTAACATCCAGTTGAGTGTGCATAGGACTGCAGTCTACATCACTGTAGGTTGTGCTGCTGGAAGGCTCTTTGACCCAGCAGAAAGAGGGGAGGAATTTTGCTGGTTCCCTAAGCAACCCACTTCATTTCCCTCAAACTCTACTTAAGCTGGTTTAGGCAGCTCTTTAGAACAGAATGGCAATAATAATAATAATAATAATAATAATAATAATAATAATAATAATAATAATAATAATTTATTATTTATACCCCGCCCATCTGGCTGAGTTTCCCCAGCCACTTTGGGCGGCTCCCAATCAGTGTTAAAAACAGTACAGCATTACATATTAAAAACTTCCCTGAACAGGGCTGCCTTAAGATGTCTTCTGAATGTCAGGTAATTCTTTATCTCTTTCACATCTGATCGGAGGGCGTTCCACAGGGCGGGCGCCACTACCGAGAAGGCCCTCTGTCTGGTTCCCTGTAGCCTCACTTCTCGCAATGAGGGAACTGCCAGAAGGCCCTCGGCGCTGGATCTCAGTGTCCGGTCTGAATGATGGGGGTGGAGACACTCCTTCAGGTATACAGGACCGAGGCCGTTTAGGGCTTTAAAGGTCAGCACCAACACTTTGAATCGTGCTCGGAAACGTACTGGGAGCCAGTGCAGATCTCTCAGGACCGGTGTTATGTGGTCCCGGCGGCCACTCCCAGTCACCAGTCTAGCTGCCGCATTCTGGATTAATTGCAGTTTCCCGGTCACCTTCAAAGGTAGCCCCACGTAGAGCACGTTGCAGTAGTCCAAGCGTGAGATAACTAGAGCATGCACCACTCTGGCGAGACAGTCCGCGGGGAGGTAGGGTCTTAGCCTGCGTACCAGGTGGAGCTGGTAGACAGCTGCCCTGGACACAGAGTGCCCATCAGTCCGATTTGAGCTCAAGGAAGTCTTCATTGAATCAGTGAGCCTTCTGTCAGCAAAGAGACAATACTGGATACAACCTAAATTTGCTTCTGTTACCCTTTCAGTTCCAACCTTCGATCTGGTTCTTGTTTATCCTTGCAACTACCTGGTGATTTAATCATCATGTTTTATATCAAGGGAATGGGGGCATGGCAAATGAGATTTGCCAAAGGCCACCAGCATAGCCTTGGGACACGGGTGGCGCTGTGGGTTAAACCACAGAGCCTAGGGCTTGCTGATCAGAAGGTCGGCAGTTCGAATCCCCACGACGGGGTGAGCTCCCGTGGCTCAGTCCCAGCTCCTGCCAACCTAGCAGTTCGAAAGCACCTCAAAGTGCAAGTAGATAAATAGGTACTACTGCGGTGGGAGGGTAAACGGTGTTTCCGTGCACTGCTCTGGTTCTCCAGAAGTGGCTTAGTCAGGCTGGCCACATGACCCGGAAGCTGTACGCCGGCTCCTTTGGCCAGTAAAGCGAGATGAGGGCCACAACCCCAGAGTCGGCCACGACTGGACCTAATGGTCCGGGGTCCCTTTATCTTTACCAGCATAGCAATGGTGTCTCAACCACAGGATCCTAAGAACCTTGGTCCCTGCACTTCTCTGGCAACTTGCAGGCCAATAGTTACTGGTCTGATCCCTGATGCAGTACAGTATAATGTGACCATCATAGATGGATGGTAGATGGAAGACTGCAGCTATCAGCTCATTGGGGCTCATGTGACACAGTGTTCATATAGTCCAATAATGCTGCTGAACTGTGGCTTGCCCCTTCGGTCTAAGTAAATAAGGACAGGTATAAACAGAGCTGCTTCTAGACAAGCTCTTCCTACTGGACAATCAACAGAACCACCTGTTTGTCTTCAGGCCACCAGTCCTGACCTCTGTAAGAGCATTAGTGGCTGGGCAGGAATGTGAACACAGATGTGTCTTTCTGGTCTAAAAGCAGAACCCTGGCTGCTAGATTGCATAGTTGCGATATATAGAAATATGAGCTATAGATGACATTCTTTTATGATGGGGTAGAGCAATTGGACGTTACGTCATTGCTTTCCAGGTGCTAGTAATTGTAAACATCCTATGTTTTTAGTTCCTTGCCTACCTAATCCTATTAAGAGAATATCAGACTTTAAATCGTCTAAGCGGGATTAGAGTGTGTGTTCATCCACAACATGCAAGGATTCTGGTTATTGGACAGCACGCCTTATGTAAAAGCTGAGAAATAGTAGCCGAAAACCTAAAATTGCTACTGTCGTGTTGTTGAGTTGAAGGCTGTGAATTTGAATATCAATACGCCAACTTGGGTTGACAGGATAAATTATAGGGAGAGGAAAAGGATTAATAATGATAATTTGATACATCAGCAAATGTCAGTGTGGGGGGGAATCCATTAGATTGAAAGCCTTGTATTCAAAATAAAGTGTCACAATTCTTGATCATCATCACAGATGCACGCCACTGTGCATGGCACATTGTAGGTGAGGTAAGCTGTGGCACTCCAGATGTTGTTGGATTCCCAACTCCTACCAGCTCCACCTAGCATGGCCATGGGCATTGTAGTCCATGATGGGAATTGTAGTCCATCTCGAAGGCCACAGTTTCATTCCCCTTATAAGGTATAGGTTACTGCCCTCAGAACCTTACAATTTAAAGTTTGAAAAATTGGAAGCAATGTTGCTTTTACACATTGGGTATTATTATTGTTATTGTTGTTATTATTATTATTATTATTATTGTTATTGTTTGCTCACCCTTCACCCTAAGGACCCAGGGCTGGTTCCAACATTAAAAATGATGACTTACATCCATACAAATAATGTAAATTACTGTCAGATACAGTGGTACCTCGGGTTAAGAACTTAATTCGTTCTGGAGGTCCACTCTTAACCTGAAACTGTTCTTAACCTGAGGTACCACTTTAGCTAATAGGGCCTCCCGCTGCTGCCACGTCGCCGCCCAATTTCTGTTCTTATCCTGAAGCAAAGTTCTTAACCCGAGCTACTATTTCTGGGTTAGCGGAGTCTGTAACCTGAAGCGTCTGTAACCCAAGGTACCACTGTATTTGAGAATATCTGCATCCACTCCATTAAGCGCCATCAATTTGCTCTCATTTCAATAGAGGCTCAGGGCTGACTGCAAAAGTTTTGAAATACAACACAGGTTCCTCAGCAATGGAGTTCTTGTGCCAGATGCCCCCTTTTCCCTCATCCCACTTGTACTTCAGGTGCCAGGACCTTGTGCTGGTTCCTGTCCCTCTGATTCATAGAGCTGGGACATGATTGTTGTTATTACTATGTAAGCTGACTAGTTTGTATTTTGTTTCAGGGTGGAATTTTTCATACTGCCCAGCATTTCTCTGCTGAAAATAAGGACCCTTGTGTAGTGCTTCTAGCCTTACATAAACTTTGTGCCCTGAACACCCTTTCTTCTACTATCACATAATTAAGATGCCTTTTTCTGCATGCAGAATTTTACATTCATTTATTCATCAGTAACCTATCCCATATCAGCTTCTTAAGCAGAATGTGTTAGTATACAGAACATAACACTTCATGATTATTATTTTTTGAAAGCATAATGTTTCATCTCATAATGGAACTGGCTCTATTTAGTACAGTATATTGTAGGGTGCTTCCCATTTGCTGCTATTTTGAGTGCATTTTGGTTTGCATACAAAATGGTTTGCATACAAAATGGAAATTGCATTTCCATTTTCCAGGGACCTTTTGCAGTAAGAGAAGTGATGGTGAAATGCACTGAAAAGGCTGGGAATGCAATTGTGTGATGCACAACATCATATAAACTTTCCACAAAAAACTCCAAATGAATGCCCAGTCCATAGTGGAAGTCGTGTTGTGGATACCCAATAAATAGCAGGAGTTGTGCAAGCAAATCAAGATGAATGCTCAATAAGCAGGTCACCTGGAAATGACCATAGGGCGTCTCAAACCCAACTGGCAACATTTATTATCTGGACATGTGGTTATGGGAGTGAGGAAGGGAAATAAAGGCAGATTTGTTAAGAACCTTTGTGCACAGATTTATGAGGCCTTTTGCAATAAGGAAAGTGATGGGGAATGCACTAGAAATCGTGGAATAACAATTGATTGCTGGGTATAACCACCACACAAGCAAATTGGAATAAATGCTCAGTGAATAGTATAAATTATAAAATCTCTGCATAGGTTCTGTGCACATGTGTCTGGATGAGTACTCAATAAGCAGAAAGTCTGGAAGCATCCTAGCTCTCTGCTGAAAATGTCACCTTAGAACACAAACCTCCCATTTGTTAAGAAGGCAGATTAAGAAAAGTGTGCTTTGCTGCACATGAAGGCTAGTACTTACCGTATTTTTTGCACCATAACACTCACTTTTTTCCTCCTAGAAAGTAAGGGGAAATGTCTGTGCGTGTTACGGAGCGAATGCCTACAGATGGCGGCGGGATCTGCTGCAGTCGTGAGCAGAGGATCCATGGTTCCCCTTCCTTCCCTCCTCCGTGGCTCGCTTTCAAACAGGAAAGTGGGAGAAGAGCTGCTGAGTGGGGAGGAGAGAGGGACAGAGAGCCTGCTTGCTTTAAAGGAGCAAAGTGGGAGAGGAGAGGAGCCTTCTCCTCTTATACCCCTCTTCTGCATTATTAACAGCATCTTTCTCCTCCCACCCCACGCGTGTTCTTTGTCCCTTGAGTGCTCTTCCTTCCCTCCCCACTTAAAACGTGGTTACAAAGCACGGATCCACATGGATCCTCAGGATTTTTGCACTGGGTCACCCCAAATTCACCATCAGATCACATAGCATGTCCATGGCTACAGCTTGCACCAAAAAAATCACGCACCCACTGTTGCCTGGGGCTGCAGTGGTACAAAAACGTGGTTACAAAGCATGGATCCACATGGCTCCTCAAGATTTTTGCATTGGGCTACCCCAAACTCACCGTCAGATCACACGTCTGTGGCCACAGCATAAACCACAAAAATCATACATCCACTGTTTTATTTAGAATATTTTTTTTCTTGTTTTCCTCCTCTAAAAACTATGTGCGTGTTATGGTCAGGTGCGTGTTATAGAGCGAAAAATACGGTAATTATGTTCCAAATCCTCATGCCTAATGCTGAATCTTATTACTTCTCTTTTGTGTCTCTTTCTGAATATGTCTAAAATAGCAGCTAACCTTCTCTGCCTGCTCCAAACGCACTCTTCTTTCTTTCAGATAATCTGGGCCACTGTGAATTGCTGACTTGTCTACCGCAAGTGCTGTGAAACCTTGTTTAAAGATTTGAGGCCACTTTTAATCTCATCTGTGATGAGACAACCCCTTTGCTGAAACCCAGGAGGAAAGGGTCCATCTGTCTTGTGCCATATGTGTGTAAACTGCAAGATTGGTAAATACGGCAGAGTGGGCTGACAGTGATGGGTTTTCTTTTGTCATAAATTAAAGATGAAACACACGGTGGGGTGGCTGTGGACGTTTCACGTACCTGAGAGGATATGAAAAAAAGTGCTGGTTTTAATGCAAAATGCAGAAAACCATAAGAGGAGGTTCAAGGTAACCAAACTTTCAGACAGAAATGTCACTGAAGTAACCCACCCACCCACCCAGTTTTCCATACAAGGGATGCGGTTTCTGCATTTGTATTGAATCTTCTGAATAGACTTGCCAGATGTCAGTGTTTGTCCCATTTTTCTCACTATGACTGTCTGTCAGTCAAAGAGAACCTAGCGACATCTGGCAAGTTTAATGCTGAGGTCAGTGTAAGAACTCCTAACGAGGGCTGCAGGTTTCTGATGGTTTCATTTGCCCCCTCTCTGTTTGGAGAATGGGGGGGGGGCGGACCCTGCATGCTGTCAAGACACTGTGCTGTGCTTTCTTTTCAAATAAAAATATTTGAAATGTTTTATTCAAACAGGCACCTAAACACAATTGGCATGCGATGATCGGTTAGTGTGCTTTTGTTACAGCTCACGAAGCTTCCCTCCTCAACATTTCTTTCTTTGTTTCTTTTTTCTTTTTAAAGTTTTTTATTAACAATTTCAACATAACAAAATATCAAAACATATCATATTCATTATTTTCCCCCTTGTTTTCCCACCTTCCCATCCAACCCTCCCCTTCAGACTTCCCTCAGCTCCTCTCTCTGATTTCTCAACACATATTATTCTTCATATTGCAAAATTGTATAAATCCTTATATTATCTGTCTACTATGTTAACAATCAATAAATTTGTGTATGTTTATTCAAAACCTGCCAAGGAGTCCAATTCATTTTGTTGTCTTTTTAAGTAATTTGTAAAAAGTTCCCATTCTTATTTGAAGTCACAGTTGTCCTTATCTCACAATTTGTATGTCAGTTTAGCCAGCTCTGCATAGTTCATCAGTTTCTCTTGCCACTGTTCTTTTGTCGGGGTTTTGATAGCACAGGGATGGAAGAATGAGGAAACCCTCCTCAACATTTCAAGATGCAAACTCTCCTGGAAGCTTCAAGCAGTGCCTCTCTTTGCCAAACGAGGGAGGCTGTAAGGCAAAGTCACATGTCTGGGTGGAAAGGGGGATGTGGACAGTCCTTGCCTTCCAACCAAAGTTGTGAGGGGAAAAAAGAGATGAAGGGCCCTTTTGGACTGTTGCTATTTTCAGGTTGGATTCAGTTACATGCTAGCAAATTCTGCTTGTGCAGTTGAAGTTGATTGGGATCTCTTGTACAACAAACCCACTCCCCATCCCAGCCAGATTGGACTATGTGGAATAAGGAAAGTCACAGGGTGGGAGAAACGCACAGGAAATTGTGGAATGACGTGCTTTACGCAAAGTCATCTAATCTCTTCACAAACAAATCAGGATAAACAGGCTCAAGAGCTGGGTTCCTCAGAAGGAATGGAAGAACCAGACAAAATAACCATATATTTTGTGTGTGTGCGCGCTGTAGCTTGCTAACAGTGAAAGTCGAGACAGCAGCTTTTGAGGTTTCTCATTTATTGTTAACACTATGAACTTAAAACACGGAAGGTGGTCATGGATGAAGGCCCTGAATGTGATATCCTCCCCACACCCTCTCCATTTCAGAAATTGTAAGTTAGTTATACAGGCTCTAGGGCTGGTGCTGGTATTCGTTTCATCTTGTTAGCGATAGGGCAGACATCGATGCATTGCTACCACCTCCTCGTGTGAGGATGTGAGAGTCATGAAGAGACTTTCTGGAAGCTATTGAAATTACAGCATAGATGTGTCCTTAATGACTAGGGGAACAGTGTCCACTCAGAAATTTTCCCATTTAAATGAATGACAACTTTCTTTTGCTCAAAGCACCAAGGCTTCAATCTCATGCACGTGTACTTGGCAAAGCAGCACCAAACTCAGTGGGACTTATTCTCAATGAATTGCACAGGAATCAGGCTGCACAATAGCATCTTGCTATTCATGTAGCTTGTTATACTTCTGCACAGCTCCCTTACATCTAATTTTAAGCCCTTCCTGGTGGATTGTGTTAACTGACAATTCTGTTTGGGCCGGTAGGCTCGTTAGGTTCAATATCCACATTTGATTTCAGCTTTATTTATGTAACATACTAGTGTGTATGTGTCTTGAAGAAGGAACTCGAGCTGCAAAGATTCAGCAATTTATCTCCTGGCTACCAGCGGCCTGGACCTTTGACCTGCCAGCCAGGACAGGCTCCACAGAGTAAGGGTGCCTTCTGCAATCCTGGCCTGAATTTGGCCAGCTGAACTTGTAGCCCAGTGGAGAGGCACTAAGTCCTACAAAACCATTTATTATGAGCTTCTTTGTCAGTCTGAACAACTTGTTCCATTGGGTAACAACAGAGTCTCATGTGTGCCTTGCCTTATACCAGGGGTCTGCAACCTGCGGCTCCGGAGCCGCATGTGGCTCTTTTACACCTCCGGGGCGGATACTAGCGAGGGGAGGAGGCGCATTGTGCGCCCCTACACTCCCCACTGTGGCAGGCGCTGTACTGGCTGTGACGTCGCATGGTATAGGTTACTTCCCTCAGGAACCTTACAATTTAAAGTTTGAAAAATTGGAAGCACCGTCCGGACATCACCTTCCTGCCCGCCCGCTACATTGTAAGGGGCATGTACACTGGTCACTGCATTGAAAGGGGGCATGTATGCTGGTCACTGTTTTGAAGGGGAGTGAAGAACACACACACACACACACACAAAAGGTAACTTGTTAATTTAACGTTTATTTCTATGAGGAGGAGTAATTCTGAGGGGTCAAACAAAGAAATAATAAAAAGTGACAAAAAAGTTATTTTTATAATGACAAGTTTTGCGGCTCCCAGTTTTTTTTCCTTTGGAAACGGGTCCAAGTGGCTCTTTTTGTCTTAAAGGTTGCAGACCCCTGCCTTATACCCATCCTGCTTGGCTTCACCTTAGCTGCATTCAGTCAACACTTCATTCCTTTTAAAAATGTTTTCTTACCTGGCAGTTTCTGGGTTTTATGTGATCTTTCACACAACATAAAAGTCACTTCTGGAAATCTAGCAGAATCTAGCAGAAGTTTAGCATTCACTTCTGCATCGTCTGTTTCCAGAAAAAATCCGTTTGCAATACAGTAACCGAGAAATTTGTGGGAGCTTTGTGCTGTAGTTTTCCTGTGGTTTTCATATATCACACTGTGTGTGTGTGTGGGGGGGGATTGAGGCAGTATTCTGACATACAGTTCTTTCCTGCCTTTCCCATGGGTCAATCAGGGGAAACGGAAGCACATGGGTGCATAGAGGGTGACAACATGACCAAAGGCATCCTCTGTTGTTTCACACCATATCCACTGGTGTGAATGTAATTTAGCGTGACATGACAGTATATTGATTAGAAGAAGAAAAAGAAGCCATAGTTCTACAATGCAACAGGAAGCACAAAGTTAAATCAACATTAGAACTTGGGACAGAAGTTCCCTCGCCAATCCAACCCAGTATTGGATCTCCTCCAGCTTTGTCATGAATACTTCTCCTGACTTTGACCCTCAGCTCCTATTTACCTGACTACCCTCAAGCCCCCAGCCACTGTCCCCAGACTCTAGTCTTTTTGCCTAAGGTCTGGGTGCCCATTGCCCCATGTCCATGGCAACCTGTCACAAACTCCAAGCCCGACACCTCTCAGAAAGTGATAGAAAATACTTGCTACGTTGTAGGCAATGCAATATAATTTGCTTTACATTGTATTTAGATAAGAGAAATGCAACACAGTTTTAGGAAGTTCAGAGCTCTGAAACACTCCCAGCGTTCATGAGTAAGATATCACCAGCAGATAATATATATAGTGTTAGGAAATCTCACTAGAACTGCACGTCATAGTTATGAAATACCATACCAAAATTACTGGTACAGAATGCCAAAAAAGAGAAGTCTGGTGCTGCAGAGGAAGTAGGTGGAGTAGTTCACGCTTGCCTCCAGAGATGTATGAAACTGCAGTAAAATGATCTAGTAAGAACCTAAGAATTGCCTTGCTGGATGCTATCTAGTCCAGCATTCTCTTCTCATGGTGGCCAATCTTAATGACATGCCAAAATGCCTTCCTGTGGGAAGATACCTATGAGAAGCCCACAAGCATGTCTTGAGTGCAGTATCACTTCCCCACTTGTGTTTCCCATGAGCGCACACAACTTTGTAATAGCTTAGGAAAATGGATTGTATAAAGGGATGTTTCCTACACATGCCATAGGGATGAACACAGAGACATTCTAAAGCAGGTGAAGCCAACATGATGCCCTCCCCATGTTGTTGAGCTACAGCTTCTGGGCTACAGCTTCTGTCATTGGCTGTGACTAAAGGGAGATTGAACCCAACAACAATGTCATTGTGTTGCCCGCCCCTGTCTCAAGTGTGATGGTAGTGGCACGAACAAACATTCATGCCTACTCAAAAGTGAATCCTATTCAATTCCATGGGTTTTTCCCTCAGATGGGGTTAGATTTGCAGTCCAGGTTATGCAAAACAAAAAGCAAAAAATAGCAAGAAGGGGGCCTTGCAAAACTGCTGATCAAGTATGTCTGCTCAGATTGAAGAAGAGCTAAGCCATTTCCAAGATATACAGGTATAAATATTACCTTGCAGTTGGGAACTCTAGACCAACTCATAGTTCCCAACTGAAAGAAGAGTCCTGTTTGTGTACAGAGCCCTTTCTAATTAACATTGTACGTGTGTGTGTGTGTGTGTCAGTAGACACATCAACATCAGAATGTGGTGTTGCCAGCAAGTTCATTCCTACTATTCCCCACCCATTCCTTGAATATGTTTGGAGACTGAACAGTCCTTGTGTTAAAAGGCGTTTTTTCATTCCGCAATGGCTTCACTTTATAGAATCTAAACAACCAATATTACGCTAACCATTTATTTCAGGTATGTTGAGAGACACACCTCATTTAAAGTTTGCTTTTAAAATGTGTGGGAAGATACCAATTCTAGGATTGCCTTCATTCCTTTTCCTTTCTTTTCTGATTGATTTCTGAAATGTTGGCCCCGTTCAAACCTTCTTTTTGTCCTTTCAGACAAGGTACATTTCTTGCCCAAGGGATGATGATGTTAATAATAACAATAATATGACAGAATTAGTTCTGAATAATCCGCACGTTTTTCCTATAGGACATTGGACGGAATCCAAGCATTGATGTACACTTTGCCTTTGCCAAGCATCGTTCAGTCATACATTTTGAAGGTGTTTTGGTGACACATCCTTGAAGAATTAAAACGGGGAATGTTTTGGAGGACTGAAACATGTAGCTGAAAGTTTCTCACTGTGGATACGTGAGAAACCTAGTTAGTGTACGTGTGTGTATGTACATGAGAGAGGGAGAGGCCCTATTTGCACTATATGGTTAAAAACAATATTGGGGCATAGGTTTGGGAGACATGCTGTGCTCCTTCTAGGGTAGCTTGTCCACCTTTGGTCCCCACCCTGCTTTCATCTGTGGCTCCTAGAAGCTGTCAGCATGCTACAGCTTCAACTGTATGTGTATGCACATTGTTAAAGTTGTAATATGTGAAGTGGGATTGAGTTAACCTCTTCTGCATGCTTCTCATGCTGGCATTTGAATATTTCAGCATTACAAAGATGATTATTTGAAGGCATGTTCTAGCTGGGTTTTCAAAACAGGGAGAGATACTATCAGAAGTAGGCCTCAGAGAATCTCAGTTCTATACATCCCTACACAGAAGTCCTACTGAGTTCCAAGGTAAGCCTCTATAGGATTGTAGCCTATAGGTTGTGCTGAATTTCTCCTGTAGAAATATCTTGACTGCATAAGGTATAATTTGTTGTGATTTTGTTTGACCTCCTTTAGATAACTAAAACGTACAGGAAATACACCCCCCTCCCCAATTTGATCAACCTTCCCCTCCCTTTTTTTGCCTAGGAAGTATGGAAACAGGATGCTTAATTTGATCTAGTGATATTACTGTATGTTTTATCTAAGGCTAATAAAAAGAAAATTCAATAGATACATTAAAATGTCTGAGATCGTGGCTAAATACCGCTAGCGAGTTAGACCATTGACCCTGCCTGCACTTAAAGGAGTCTGAGAGTCAGACTTTTGACGCCAGAAGACAGCAAAACTGAACAGTTGTGTGTGTGTGTAACTGTCTATTTGCAGAATTTGGCATTATGTCTGTTGCCCCAAATCTTTTTTTGGGTCTTCTGGAGCAGTGAAATCATTTAAAGCAGTGCTTAAAACACAATCCATTAACACTGCAACAGTACGAAGAAGGAAAAATTAGGTGATGCTTCTTCTTGTACTCCTGAAGGCTTCTTCTCTTAAAATATTGCTCATCAATATTTAAGTATTCATTGTCAGTCAGTGTATGTTACCATTATCTAGGTGATTATAGAAAATCCATGCAAATTTAAATCCAAATATGAGATCATGCAAAAATCCCACTCCACCACTTTGTCTGTCTATCACACCATTTTTTTAAAAGTTACTATAGACTTTTGTTCCAATTCTGACCTGTCTGGAAGTGGCAAATGCTACACACGGCAAATTCTTTCCTTTTTAAAGCATTTTAGTCTTAGGATATTTTCCTGGGTGAAGTTAAGTCTACAGTCAGCTTTTTTTAACAACAACGTCTGATGCATTCTGGTTTTTCAGAATTATGGTATTTTCAGTACTTCAAAACAAAGCTGCAATTTCCTCTCTATGTTGAACAAGTGCAGTCATTTCTCTTTATTTAATCTGAAGTATGCATGGGGATTATGGGACGCAGGTGGCGCTGTGGGTTAAAGCCTCAGTGCCTAGGACTTGCCGATCGAAAGGTCGGCGGTTCGAATCCCTGCGGCGGGGTGCGCTCCTGCTGCTCGGTCCCAGCGCCTGCCAACCTAGCAGTTCGAAAGCACCTCCGGGTGCAAGTAGATAAATAGGGACCGCTTACCAGCGGGAAGGTAAACGGCGTTTCCGTGTGCAGCTCTGGCTCGCCAGATGCAGCTTTGTCACGCTGGCCACGTGACCCGGAAGTGTCTCCGGACAGCGCTGGCCCCTGGCCTCTTAAGTGAGATGGGCGCACAACCCCAGAGTCTGTCAAGACTGGCCCGTACGGGCAGGGGTGCCTTTACCTTTACCTATGCATGGGGATTACCATGAGGGGACAGGGGAAAATTGTGGAATGCAGTGTACACAAGGATGTGTTGAATATCCTCAAATATAATTAAACTATGGAACCCTAATTTTGCCCTGCCAGGCCTCCATATAATGCTCCTTTGCTCCTTAATTGGCCTCAGTATCGGAGTGAAACTTGCACATTCAGAAATATGACATAGTGCATGACGTCTTGGGCTGTACCACTTTCAGCCCCTGAAAACTGTCATCACCTTCCACTGCCACACAGATCATGTAGACATGATCCATGTCAGTGTGTTTTCAAAACAACCAAAGTATGTTATGGTTTCACCACCTGCTATGCTGCTTGATGAGGGCCTTCAAGTATGGTATATTTTTTTCATCCTTATCATCAACTCAGGTGCCAAGGTCTTGCTCTGCATGCCATTTTACTTCAGCAAAAGCCCCTCTAGCTAGCACAGAGCTGGGCTTTTTAATTGCTAGCATCCGTTTTAGTCCATCATGGCTGCTGTTTGCTAAATCCAGTGGTTTTAACGGCCTAGCAGGGCTGCATTAACACCGAAGAAGACTGAAAAAAGCTCCCTGCCCATAGAAGACTAGTATATCAGATGGAAGGTTAAACTACAGTCCTTCCCCACTGACAGGCTAACTTTTCACATGCAGATAATTATTGACACGGGGACTATTCAGAAATTCAGTCATATCTGCATTTACTTAGCATTATCAACCAAGAATATTTGGGAATCATAAAAGACTAACAGCATGATGATGCCATAAGTTTTTGTGGAGTAGATCCCACTTTATTAGATTTGAGAAGTGTCATCTTAACTATATAGAAATAATGCAATCAATTATGATGATTAATCCAGCCACAAGGGAGAGAAAAAGTCCATAATGGCAGGTAGCCCGGCCGGTTAAATAGTCATCTATCACACATCTTTCTGAGATCCTGCAGGGTAGTGTTATATTGTGAGGCCCCATGAGAATCCAAGGAGGATTGCCCACCCCTTCCTGTCATGGTGGCAGCTGCCTCTCTCCACAAGTCTGCCCTGTTGCAGAGAGGAACACTGGACTGTGAGAACTAATGAAGTCTGTTGTGATGTTTAAATAGACACAAGTCCACAAATGTTTGTGTAACAAGCACAATAAATGTTTGTCTTCTAAGGCCACTTTTTTTTGGACCAGACTAGCAGTCTCACTGCTCTGTAAGGTTTTCGTCCATTGCATCAACACTCTGCCCCATTTCCTAATTAAACAACTCTTAAAAGCAGTGTTTCTCAAACATTTTGAATTCAGAACCCCTTCTTGTTATCTACTGAGGCCCTGCAACCCAGTTAGCTGTTCCAGAACTGAATATGTACCACAGTCATGGGCTTATAGTCTGCTGCTGTGTAGAAGGTCTTGTGGATTAGGGTAGTAATGCTAGTGGCATTAGAAAAAGAACAACTTATTTCTCTTCTAATGCCCATCCCACTAGTGCTTGCACCCAGACTAAAATAGGATCTTTCTAAGCACCCTACCATCATATCACACACAGGGAAGTATACAAACAGAACAACACCTCTTTCTCAACTTCTTTCTTCCCAAGCCATAATAGGATGACAAGAGATGAAGGTTGCAATCACTGTTAATGGATGTACATGGGTTTACAGTGTTACCTCGGGTTAAGTACTTAATTCATTCTGGAGGTCCGTTTTTAACCTGAAACTGTTTTTAACCTGAAGCACCACTTTAGCTAATGCCACGCTACCGGAGCACAATTTCTGTTCTCATCCTGAAGCAAAGTTCTTAACCCGAGGTACTATTTCTGAGTTAGCAGAGTCTGTAACCTGAAGCGTATGTAACCTGAAGCGTGGTATGTAACCCGAGGTACCACTGTATGGGACTTTTCCAGTGGTGACACTGATGCTATGGAATGCATTCCCTGTATAGTCTGGCTTTTGAAGATGCAGGGATTCCATTGGTGTCTTGAATGGTTCTTTTTTTTAATTATTCAGCTGCTTTAAATGTGATTGCTTGGGTTGTGTCTTTTATGTATGTATATTTACATTTTAATACATGTGTAATTGGATTTTGTACTTGTAAACTGCTTAGAAGCCTATTTTGAAATTAAGTATGCACTCTTTCTCTCTCTCAACACCTATTCATTAAAAATAAAACTATATAGGAAGCATCAAATCTATCCTAGTCTTGCCTAATAGAGATGGAAGGCTGAATCTGACTCAGGAGAATGTTGCAACCCATGCCCTGTCAGACTTCCTCAAATGAGATTGTGGCATCCATCAGACTTGTCTAATTACAATTATATCTTCTGGCTTTAGAAACCAAAACTAACTGTTGTAAGTAGCGCAATAATATATATATTTTTTAAAGAAAATTTGTTATCTTAACACTAACTTTCTTATTAAGGGGTGAAGGAAGAACAAGTTGCAAGAGAAATAGAGAAATTAAGATTTGTAAAGCTTTGACTGGTTCCTCACTGCTATCAATGTCCGCTTGTTTATCATGAAACTCTCCCAAATGAAACATATAAAAGAATTCAAGGAACTTCTGGAAAATAGTGACATTTTGGGTCCTTGGTGTTTTTTCAACATTATCTGCATGAGTTTGCCCTGGTTAGAAATGGTAAAACACAATAACAAAGGAAAAGAAGATAAATGTTAAGACAACTGTGTTTTAATGGTGCATTCCTGAAGCATTTGCAAGAGGAAATCTAGGGAAAATTCATTTCTGCTGCTTGAAAAATAATCCACACAACACCAAACCTTTTTGCATAGTTCCAGGAACACCCTATCACACTTTTGCCAGTTGACTAATACTGTATAATCACTAGAAGACCACTAGGGCAGGGGTGGGGATTTGAGATGGCTTTTGTGTGAAACATTGCAATGGACATTCAGTCTCTACTCAAAAGTACTTGTGACTTTAGAACTACCCTGCCTGTTAACTCAGAAGTTCCTCTGGCTCTGCCCACCCTGGCAAAGGGTCCCTAGAAAGTTGCCTAGAAGGGAATGTGACCCTCCAGCCCATTTCACTAACCATATCAGAATACATTTCTTTCCCTCATTTTCTTCACCTGCGGATAATTTACTTTAGGTGAGGTTATGTGACAAGTTAGGGTTGCTTGGAGCCCCTTTGAAACTGTGTCAACCTCATCAGAGTTCTTTTGGCTTCCCTGATGTTCACCCGAGTAGGAGCCTCTGAATTCATGTCCATTTTTACCCCCATCGCAGGCCTCTCTCATCACAGCAAAATAACAGAATAACATCAAGCCCAGACACACTCCAGGGAATTGTCAATAGCTGCTTAATGCACAGCAAAGGGAACCATAGAGGCAAGAAGAAGCATGAATCTAAGTCTTGCATTGTGCATAGCTCATACAGTAGGCTGTTTTACTCTTACTGGACTTGTTATTCATAGGGCTTGCCGATCAGAAGGTCGGCAGTTCGAATCCCCACAACGGGGTGAGCTCCTGTTGCTTGGTCCCTGCTCCTGCCAACCTAGCAGTTCAAAAGCACGTCAAAGTGCAAGTAGATAAATAGGTACCGCTCTGGCAGGAAGGTAAATGGCATTTCCATACACTGCTCTGGTTCGCCAGAAGCGGCTTAGTCATGCTGGCCACATAACCCAGAAGCTGTACGCTGGCTCCCTTGGCCAATAAAGTGAGTTGAGTGCCGCAACCCCAGAGTTGTCCACGACTGGACCTAATGGTCAGGGGTCCCTTTACCTTTAAGGTATAATTACTGGATGCACAGGTCACCTCGGGGGTGTAAGTCCCTCCCTTCCATTCTGAATTTCTTCCTCCTTTCTTCCTCACCTGAGAAGTGGCTCTTGTGATAATGTCACATAGAACCAGGTCAAAAAACCAAACAAACTGGGGATCTACCTCACCTTTACTGTGAAAGCAGATTACTTTTCTCCGCAGTCATTCCATTGGATAAGTTTACCCTTCTGAGTGAATAAACAGAAGACAGTCTCCATATTCAAGAGACAGTCATATAAAATATTTGTTCCTTTGTTTCCTTCACTATTACATTTTTTTAAAAAAGGTGTAGGGTTTGACATTGCTTTCTCTCAAACCAAATCTTACTATTGATTAAAGTTTCTGATGAGGCAAGGTTGGGGTTACACGCCTTCCATAGCATTCTGTCTGTCTGACTCTCTCTCTATTCCTTGATTTGCTAAATGAATGCCTTGTTAAATATCCCTGGCATTGCGCATCTTGCTTCTTCCTGCTCTATAACATAATCTGGCTGAAGCAAGTTCCCGATTACCTCATCCCTTGTCATTTAGTCTATGTAAACATAGAATGAATGACAGGAAAATAAGCACACACTCCATTATTTCAGCCTGCTCCCTTTCAGGCATTTGTTACAGGCCACGGGTGGAGACAGGAAACTTGATGGTCTTTGGTTTTTATCAAGTAAAGAAACTCTTTTCTTCTTCTGTCTGTAACAGGTGGGCGCCATTGTCATTATAAGAGAACAAGGGAGGCATTCATGGTGAGTTCCAGCACCTCTTTTCCTAGAAAAAAACACTGGATATAAGATTATGCATTGTGTGGAGAGACTGGATAGGAAGAAGCTTCTCCCACCTCCCCTAAATTAGAACTGGGACCCAGCCAATGAAACTGAATGTTGGAAGATTCAGAACAGACAAAAGAAAGTACTTCTTTACACAGTGTGTAAATTCAGAAATCACTCCCAGAAGATGCAGCGATGGCCATCAGCTTGGATGGTTTTAAAAGGGAACTAGACAGACTGATGGAGAATGAGGTTATTAATGCCTGCTAGTCATGATGGCAGTGTGCTGCCACCTGTTTTGAAGGTGGTGTGTTGGGGAACATGAGTAAGGAGAGTTCATGTCCTGGTCACTGGTTTCCCCAAGTTGGCTAGTATGAGAATGGGGTGCTGGATTAAATGGGCCCTTGATTTGTTCCAGTGGATTTCTGCTTATGTTCTTAATTATGAACATGAGAGAGACTTGGTCTCACATCATGGGGTAATATACCGTGATTCTGGTTTTTTTATAGTATGCTTATACACAGCTTCTGAGATTTACCAACAGTGTTAGAAACTGAGATATGAAAGCTAGGAGCTAAATGGCACCTTAAACCTAGGCTATGGGCGCAACAATGGAATGTCTAGGTGCGATTTTTTAAATAACAAGAATACAAAGATGAAAATGAATGAATTGCAGATAAAACATTATGATCATTTTTCACATGGTCTAGTCCTTCCCCTGCCCACCCCCCTAATATTCTTAAGAGGGTCTCTTCTTCAGTCTTCAGAGAGTAACTGGAAGAGGGGAGGCAGAAAAAGGCCCTCCTTTCCTTTCACTCTGCAGTTTTAATCTGAAATCTTAGGCACAGTACTGCACCCAGAGCTCAGAAACTGCTCGTGCTAATGAAATTCCCTGTCGCAAAATGCGCCTAGAACAATGGGAGTTTCGAACACTGCTTACTAATGTACTTTTACTGCCCATCAGATCTACATTTACTAAAGACAGCAGTTCTGAAATGGTGAGGGAAGCACATCCCTTCTACAAGGACAAGTCTACTCTGTTCCCTAGTCTCTCTCACTAACAGGCCTTGCATGGAGGCAGAGTGCCATATTGGGCAGTGCTTATATTGGGCAGTAGGGGCCATCTCTTATGGCTCTGCTGTTGCTTTGCTGCCAAAAGGGTAATATAATCTAAATTCTGGAATCCATTTTTGATTACCTAAAAGTTCCTCCTACAGGGACACTAAAGCTTTCTATGGCCTCATGAATTTCTATGTTCTCTATCCCACCTTAATTTGTTCCCCAGCCAACTAAGCACAAAGGGGAACAGTAAATGGATGAAATCTGTGCCTTCCTTCGCCTTCCTTATACAGTGGTACCTCAGGTTAAGTACTTAATTCGTTCCGGAGGTCCGTTCTTAACCCGAAACTGTCCTTAACCTGAAGCACCACTTTAGCTAATGGGGCCTCCTGCTGCTGCTGCACCGCCGGAGCATGATTTCTGTTCTCATCCTGAAGCAAAGGTCTTAACCTGAGGTAATATTTCTGGGTTAGCGGAGTCTGTAACCTGAAGCGTATGTAACCCGAGGTACCACTGTAGTTTCAGGGGTGTGTTTTTTTGTCTTGGGGAGGGTGCTGTCGTCGAGTTTGAGAAGCCCTGTAACCGTTTATTTATGCATATCTAAACTTGCATCCCGGTTTCTTCCTCAGCAAGAATTCCCTTCCCCTCTCCCCACATACCGCCCCCCCCCCCCGTTTCTTTTTGAAGCTTTAAAATTCTTTCCTCTTGTATAAAAAGTCCTGCACAATATTTAAGCTTCTCAAAGCACCCCTGTGGGGATATCTGTAGAGAAAAGAGGCTTGGGCACAAGCCAAGAGAGTTTCCCCTGGCTGCTGTTTGCAGTTGCCTCCTGCTCAGTCAGCAGGGTGCTCAGATTTATTGGGTGTGAAGTTGCTCATTATGGTTTTTACCTTTAGAAGCCTTTTATCAAAGGATGACTATATACTGGTGCACGCTAAACAAAAACAAAGCAAGAGGCTTGATTTTAGAGTCTGACAAGATTCTTCAGGAGAAAAAAATGCAGACAAAGGTAAAAAAAGGAAGAAAGTAAAAGAGGTCCTGACAAAGATAATACTTTAATGAAGTTTACCGATAAGGGAGTGAAGAGTTTTATTCAAATGTGACCTTTTTTAGAAATCAAAGCCTCAGCAAAGAAGACTTAAATGGCACTTTATTACCCTGGTCCCCTCTAGTGTCGCCATATTTTAGGGTCTGTCAGCAGTTCCATTATAAACCTTCAGGGATTTGTAATTTAGCTGAACTATAAAAAATCTTGTTCGGGGTTGGAACATATAACCTACAAGACTCCATCTTTAGATCACTTTGTTCATTAAAGTAGCATAGCTGATTCTTTTTTCACCCCCAAGGACTAAGTTTAAAATAAAATTTGAAAACAAAACAATTGCCTTTGAATTTTATTCAAACCAGAATTATTAAACCACATTGCACGTACTCCCATTGTGAAACTTCAATGAAAACATTCTTTTTTTAATCACATCCGTCCGGGCCGATCTTAAATTGGTAGCATAGAGACGTGGTGGTGGAAGAATTAAGGTTATTCCAGACAGAAGTAAGAAAGGAGAGAAACTAAAATTGAAGATAAGAAAACAATAACCCAGTCAACTCTTCTCCATGTGAAGCTTACATGGCAATGTAAACCCAATGCTCCTAATTTCAAAACAGATTTCGCAAGGCAAAAATAAACTGTAAAGAGCTGGGTGCTCTGAAAAATGCTATGAAAATTATTAATTGGAATAAAATAAATTACCATATGAAGCTGATTGGTTTTCTTATCCTAATGAGTCTGTTTCACACAAGCCTTGGAGTCTACCATCTGGATATGCCTCTGCCACATTTGGTCCCCCAAACAAGTTCTATATCAAATTCTCTAGAAAACGAAAATACGTTCAGATGAAATGAAACTGCATCTGGCCCCACTGATGCAAAAGGTGTTTAGTGCACCAACACTTTTCATTCCTTAGCAGCCTGACTACATGCTGTTTGTGGCCCAAATTTACAGAAGCACATTGACCATATGAAGAAGGTTTTATTTTAATTCCTTTTAATGGTCAGGCTATGTAGTCTGGCACATACGTTACACAATTTCTAACATGGTCCAAAGGAAAACAGAGCAATACATTTGGCACCAGCTTGGCTGCAGGAGTTGCCAGAAAGAAGCGTCCAAGGTGCCATTCAACTATCTTAGGGACTCCACTCCAGATTTGTGCAGGGGATTCTCCCGAAGATGTCTCACAAAGCAGCAAAGGTTTAGGATCAGAGTTTTCCTTCTATTAGATGGTTACCTTCCTAGGCTGACATGCTACACCTGCCCCTCACATCCCTCTACAGCAGGGATGTTCAACAAGTCGATCGCGATCTGCTGGTAGATCCCCGCAATGTTTTGGTAGATCGTGGTCAATCTCTGGCTCCCTTTCCTCTGTGTCGGTAAATCTGACTCATGCCCCACCCCCTCGTCCCGCCCTCCATTGTTGTTTGAACTCAGGAAGGGAAGACAGAGCTCCCTCTGTGTGGCTGCTTTCATCCATAGTGATGTCTTTGTGAGTGACTTAACCCCAACTTCCCTTGCCTTCCTCCCCCCCAAGAATGGAACTCCCCCCAAAGAAGTCTGCACCTTAACCCTCCCAAAATGGGGCTCTCCTCTTCCCCAAAAAACTCAACAAGTTTGAGCTGAACCCCTAAAAAAAGTGGCCTTCTTGCTCCCACAAAAGCTCAACAACTCTGAGCTGAACCCCTAAAAAATGGGGGTAGATCACTGCCAGATTTTAATTCTGAAAGTAGATCGCAGTCTCTTTGGAGTAGGCCACCCCTGCTCTACAGCACATGCAGAAACCGCCTTCTTGACCATTGGACCCACTATTGGTCTTATCTGCTTAATCCACATCCTTCACTGGAGGACCCTTCATCCCCCAACTCTCTCAGAGATTTGTATCTGAAAACCATTGAGAGCAGGATGGAACAATTTTTTAAATGACTGGCTGCTGGCTATTCATGCTTTATTAAATGGTTTAACATAGTGGTGATGAACCTGTGACCCTGCAGATGTTGCTGAACTGCGGCTCCCATCATTTCTTCCCATGGCCATGCTTATGTTGGAGTTGGAGTCCAACAAATATCTGGAGGGCCACAGACTCCCCCTTCCCAGCTTAATGGATTCAGATAGTAGTTGGCCAAAAGACATTTGGGTTGCTAATTTGCTCCATGAATGGCAGCCTGGTGCAGTGGGAAATGGCCTTGTCTTTCTGTGGTAATAAGAAAATCTCAGTTATGTTTATTTGCTAATATAGGAAAATTAGAAACCAGTTAATTTATCCGTAAGGTGTCTGTTGTGCAGGGGTGAAAACAAGTTTATGTGAGATAACTTATTTATAGCAAGCTGGAGAACAAAACAGTCATTCCCACCCCGCCAAAGTCACAAAACAACAAGTGTGCCAGCCTTTCTGTTCTTCTTTGAAAAAATAGTAGAGCCAACGAGAGCTAAATATGTAAACGCATCTGAACTAAATATTGGTTGCTACACTTTCATCACTATAAGTTGTGAAATTTCCTTTTTAAAGCAGCAAGTCTGCATGTGCTTACAGGACCAGTCCTTCAAGGGCCCATGCATCTCCTTACATCTTACGGAAAGCCGATAAAAATAAGCCTTTACTATCATTTTTGTTTCATGTATTCATTTTTTTACCAGCAACTTTGAATAATTTTGCAGCTTCTTCTGGTGCAAATGTTTTTGTTTAAGCTAACATTCTTTTATTGTGTTGAGAAATGTACTTGTGAAACTGAAAGTATCTTGTGTTGCTACGGCAGATCAGATGCGCTGACATTGTTGCCACTTACCACTCTGTACGAACCTGACTTTTGCAGCAAGTATTCCAAAATAATAAATATTTGGGGAATGGGATTGAGGACTGGAATTTGATTTATGAGGATACTGAGGGTGTTGGATGAAAGGTTACGTGATGGACATGAGCAATAAAAAAAGGTGACCTAATGAGTATTTTGAACTGTCAAAGGGGAAGACAGTCCAAACAATAGTTTCTAGTGCAGCTTTTAAAATTGGGGTGGGTGGGCTGTGGCCCTCCAGATATTGTTGCCCCCAACTCCCATCAGCTCCAGTTAGCATGGTCAGTGGTCAAGGATGATGGCAGTTGGAGTACACAGCAGCATCCAGAGGACCCTTCCTTGTCCCCTACTTAGCTTATTTTTCACCCACTAAAAGCCACATAAGCAGGACATTTATGGTCCAATGCTGAGGAAGATCAAAGAAGCTGGGGGAAAATCTTTCCCCTGCAGATGAGTAGGAGCCACCCAGTTCTACAGAAGGAAAAGCAGAGAGGCAATCATTGAGGCCATGACTTATATAGGATAAGCACCTAGAGTGGGATAGACCTAAGGACATCAGTGGAAGCCCTGCACAAGGAAAGCACAATGGGGCTTTCCCCTCCTCTTTCCCTTCCCCCTCCAATTGGCTTGAGGGTGTCTGAAGAACTCAAAGAATATTGCAGGGTGGGAGGGGACCATTCTGTTTAGCAAGCTGATACACTAGCACAGGTGAAACATTGAAGTGAGAACTTGGGGTCTCAGATTTCAATGGCACCCTGTGCAATGCCAAAATTTTGTGCCCCACCACTTTTAGCCTTTCATTCTACATCATAGTTGCAGCACCTCCCCCCAGGCTCCACACCCAGTGCAACCAAACTGGTCACGGTCCCTTAAATCTGCCTCCGATTCCACTCCTAGTTCCTATCTCATACACCAGGGTCACATATTATTGACATGACATGTAGCCAAGTTAAACATAAATATAAAGGTAAAGGAAAAGGACCCCTGACAGTTAAGTCCAGTTGTGAATGACTCTGGGGCTGCGGCGCTCATCTCGCGTTACTGGCCAAGGGAGCCAGCGTTTGTCTGCAGACATTTTTTCATGTGGCCAGCATGACTAAGCTGCTTCTGGCAAAACCAGAGCAACGCACGGAGATGCCATTTACCTTCCTGCTGGAGCTGTACCTATTTATCCACTTGCACTTTGATGTGCTTTTGAACTTTGTTGTTGTTTAGTCGTTTAGTCGTGTCCGACTCTTCGTGACCCCATGGACCAGAGCACGCCAGGCACTCCTGTCTTCCACTGCCTTCCGCAGTTTGGTCAAACTCATGCTGGTAGCTTCGAGAACACTATTCAACCATCTCGTCCTCTGTCATCACCTTCTCCTTGTGCCCTCCATCTTTCCCAACATCAGAGTCTTTTCCAGGGAGTCTTCTCTTCTCATGAGGTGGCCAAAGTATTGGAGCCTCAGCTCCAGGATCTGTCCTTCCAGTGAGCACTCAGGGCTGATTTCCTTCAGAATGGATAAGTTTGATCTTCTTGCAGTCCATGGGACTCTCAAGAGTCTCCTCCAGCACCATAATTCAAAAGCATCAATTCTTCGGTGATCAACCTTTTTATGGTCCAGCTCTCACTTCCATACATCACTACTGGGAAAACCATAGCTTTAACTATATGGATCTTTGTCGGCAAGGTGATGTCTACACTTTGCTAAATTATACAAGCTTCTGAGAGTGCATCTTGAAGTTCAGGTGGCAGGAATGAGAGAGGCACAAACATGCATGCAAAGAATATAGGAAAGTAAGTAAGTTATGTAGAGTTAGATCCTTGCTCCATCTAGCTCAGTATTGTTTACACTGATTGGTAGCAGCTTTCTGATGTTTGCCTTTCCCATTGCTACCTGGAGATTGAATCTGGGATCATATGCATGCAGATAAGGTACTTTACCCATAAGCTACAGCCCTTCCCCAGGAGATGGGGGTAGGGGAGTCAGAAAGAGAAAGGAGTTACAAAACAGCTGTAAAGCCAGCACCAAGAACCTTGGTTCACTGATAGAACTAAACAGCTGATAGCAGCTGGTGAGACATGACACTAGATTTTAAGGTTCAACTGCTTTTATTACTGCTGTAAAAGTATTTTGAGCACCACAGCAAATTACAAAATGCATAAATCATCAGATTATTCTAGTTTGAGGAAAACAAGCTTTTTTAAAGCTTCCATTTTGCAAAAAACCCGCACCAAATAACATATGAGTAGACAAATCAATGTTTCTCCCAATTTTTGTGGCAGGCATAAAAAAAGAAATAGCAGGATTTATTTTAAAAAATAAACTCAGTTAGTTGTTAATATGGCCCTTGCATATGTTTATCCTGATTTTCAGCCAGCCACTGGCTCAGAGCAATGATGAGTACAAAACAACATGCCACTTCTCTGCTGGAGCTGGGTTCAAGCAAGATGGGAGGTGCCTGGTTGTTTTCTTCCCTCCCTCCCTCTAGCGGCCTTGGCAGTGTCAGAAGGTAGCTTCAACTGGCTTCATCACAACCCAGGATTGATTTGCACTCATTTAGGGTCATAGCAGGATCAAAACGCACAGTACCTCTTGGATCTCAGTGCCTTATCTCTCCCCTAATGAAAGGAAACTGTTTTTCTGTCCCTGATGTTGCAATGCTTTAAGTTGCTCAACCCAGGGTGCTTTTATGAATATGCATTTCTGAGAAACAATGCGTCTTGCTCTGACAACCATCCTGGTTCTGATTAACAGACAGGCAAAGGACAGGAACTTGATGAATGGAGGCATCATGAAAGAGCCTGGGGTAGGTCAACACTTCTAGGGTTGTTCCACTCACTTTCCAGAAGTCTCAGATAAACATACATTCCATTTCCACACACTCATCAGAAGTTCTCCCTCATTCCCTTACATACTGCTCCACGCTTCTCCAGAAGTGTTGAGAAATCCCAGGAGCAGTGCAAAAGGGTTAACGTTCCCCTCGACAGAGAGAGAATTTGAACTAGCTACCATTTGGTTCTTCCTCTCCTGGAATTGCTTCCATCATCAGCCATCCCACCTCGCTGCACCAGAAGGTCAGCTGAAGTAGCACAGCCCCCACTATTGCTTTGACTGAGAGCCAGTTGACACTGGCCACAGGAAGCTGCCTCACATGATGCCAGAACATGACCAGCTCACTCTAGTCAACACTGACCAGCTTCAACTATCCAGTGTTTCAGGCGGGATACTTTTCCAGCCCTACCTAGGGACACCTGGGATTGAACCTGGAATGTTTTCCATTCAAGGCACATGCCCTGTCACTGAGCTTCAGCCCTTCCCAAAGATTTCCTCCTCTCTTGGAACCGTCTCCTCCATGACATTCTACCTGGTCTTATGTAAATGGAAAGTTTTGGTACTGAATCTGCTTGTTTTCTTCCCTCTCCGTACTGTCTTTCTTTTAGATTGCAAACCTGAGAGCAGGGATCTTCCTCTTTACTCTCTGAATAGGGTGGAATTCAAATGGGTGAGAATATTTTTTGTTGTTGCTCACAAACAGGAAAGCAAAATGTGGCCCAATATTCCTCTTTAAAGAGTAGTTCCCTTTTCTCAGATTTCCCTTTTGCTTGCAAAAACATCTTTTGAGCTAAAACGTCCTGGGAGATGTCGCTGATGATGCTGTGCATGAAGGGAAAGCTGGAATTTTGCAGTGGTCAGAAAGTAAATAGCAAAAAGGGCAGAGAATCATTCTAGTGTGCACACATTCCAACCATTTCTTCACCCACCATTCTCTTGTTTCATGGCATAAAATAAGAGAAGGCAAAGGAATGCAGCAACTTTAGAAAAGGCCAGGGGATCGAAACAATGTCCATTGAATGATTAGTGCGCTCCCAGACCCCCACAATTTTTGGGTGGGAGTCAGTTGCATACTGGCAAATACAGGTTGTGAGTGGCAGGTCCAACAAACTCTCTTTCCTCAAAGACTGGACATTTTGCAATAAGAAAAGCGACAGAGAAATACACTGGAAATGGTGGGCTAATGCTTGCTTTGATGCAACATTGTCTAACCTCCCTGCAAGCAAATCAGAGTGAATGCTCAATAAACAGGTCATCTGGAAGTGCCCTTAGAGTCCCTACCTGCATTTGGTCCCATTCATCCTGACCACTCTTACTTCTCGCACTCTGGTCTTTGTCACTGTTGGAATCTGATTCTAAGTCGTGGGGGGGAGTACAGCAGGAAACTGTCCTTTTGCTTCTGAAGTTCTAAATACGATGTACATTGGCAGCACTTTATAAACAAACCGCAAAGTAACTAATGTTGCAGGATGCGGGTGGCACTGTGGGTTAAACCACAGAGCCTAGGACTTGCCGATCAGAAGGTTGGCGGTTCGAATCCCCACGACGGGGTGAGCTTCTGTTGCTCGGTCCCTGCTCCTGCCAACCTAGCAGTTCAAAAGCACGTCAAGTGCAAGTAGATAAATAGGTACCACTCCAGCGGGAAGGTAAACAGTGCTTCCGTGTGCTGCTCTGGTTCGCCAGAAGCGGCTTAGTCATGCTGGCCACATGACCTGGAAGCTGTATGCTGGCTCCCACGGCCAATAAAGCGAGATGAGCACCGCAACCCCAGAGTCGGTCACGACTGGACCTAATGGTCAGGGGTCCCTTTACCTTTACCTATGTAAAGTTGCAAAGGATTCTATGCTATGCCTTTTTTTTTGGAAGCTAGACAAATTTCATCTTCATTTTTGGAAACAAAACAGGAGCTTTTTAAAAAAATTGAAATTATTAATATTATTATTTTTTTGAATTAAATTTATATACTGTCCTTCAGCCAAGGATCACAGGGCAGTTTACAGTAATAAAAACTACCAGATTTATTACTATTGCTATTTGCAGTTTTGACTTCCAAAGAAATGATTACTATTCTCCAGGATACCTCTGCCTGTTCACAGAAGATGCTGCAGACACACTATACATTCAAAGCACATCTCCACCCACCAAGAATAATATGTGTTGAGCACACTGTTTCTGGTAGTGAGATGTGGGCGACTTACACCAGCCAGGAGCATTGCTCAATGCCTTCCACATGCAGTGTGTCAGGAAGATTTTGTGTGTCACATGGCATGAGTCTCAAACAAAGATGTGCTCTCCCAAGCTCACATTCCCAGTGCGTTCACATTCTTGTCTTAGTGGTGTCTACTGTGACTTGGTCCGGTCATGTCCACAGAATGGAAGATGGCAGGATGCCCAAGGATGGGCTCTACAGGAAGCAGGTTTCAGCTACCAGGCCAATTGGCAGACCAACTCTCTGTGATGAAGATGTCTGCAAACATGACAGGAAGGCTGGCAACATCAACCCGGCCGTGTGGGAATCCCACAGCACCTGGAAACAGGTTGTGCAGCTACAGCAGTGACCAAAGGAAGAGTGCTAGAAGGAACTCCTGACAGCTAGGAGGAACACAGAAAGAAGAAACGCCATGGTACACCAGCATCAGCACAACCAGACACCTTTCTCTGCCCCAGCTGCAACAAAAATGCCTCTTCCGCATTGGTCTCTACAGCTACAACAGGTGTTGTAAGTCCAAAGGCTTAGCTTCACTCTGGAAGGCTCACTCTTCCATTGATTCCCAAGACAAATGGATGCCAACCAACCAGCCAACCAACCAACCAACCAGCCAGTAGTTTGTTAAGAGTTGCTGGGAACTGTAATCCTATGAAGGGTAAACTACAATGCTCAGAATTCTTTCAGGGGTGCAGAATATGCTTCTAATGTGTTATAAAAGTATAGGGTGTGTGCAGAACCTCTGAATATTCTGGTATTTTCTGGGACCTGGAGGGAATAAAAGTCAGTAGCACTAATGGAGTCCAGCCTTTTAAGTCTAGTCACAGTCTTTGGGTGTTTATTCGCTGATGTACCTTAATGTATTTATTCACACCTCTCTAATTTGTCAGTGCCTCTTTCCGTTAGAAATCTGGCACCAAACGCAAAGGCTGCTGAAGCATTGTGTGTGTGGGAAATGGAAAAGGAAAATGTTTAACAATAAATTTCAAAGGTTGTTTTTGTGGTCAGCCATATTATGATGCAATGGTTAATGCATCCAGATCACTCCTAACTAAATGGTGTATTTGGCAGAGGTCAACATGTAACAACAACATACTTAAGGTTTCTGGCATAGCAGGATACACTGAACACTTCTCTTGATAATACTCAGTTGCAGATGCCTCTACCGCTCGCAGTGGTTTCAAGACTTTTTCAGCAAATAGTGGTGGAATATGTTAGGGCTGGAGTGGATCTACAGCAGGGGTAGGCAACCTAAGGCCTGTGGGCCAGATGCAGCCCAATCGCCTTCTTAATCCGGCCTGTGGACGGCCCGGGCATCAGTGTGTTTTTACATGAGTAGAATATGTCCTTTTATTTAAAATGCATCTCTGGGTTATTTGTGGGGCATAGGAATTCATTTTTTCCCTTCAAAATATAGTCCAGCCCACCACATGGTCTGAGGGACGGTGGACCGGCCCACAGCTGAAAAGGGTTGCTGACCCCTGATCTATAGGTAAATCTCTGGCTAATATACAGTAGGTCCACAGGGATTCCTGATTTCCAATTGCTTATCTATTGGCATCAGAAAATGACCCCGGCTTTCCAAATTAGACTTCTGAAATTGAGAATGCAGGAATGGATAGACTACAAACTTGGCTCAGTTCTGATACTCAAATCCGCAGCCTTAGCAGCTGCTCAGAAGCACCCTTTCCTGTCATTCTAAGTGTAGGCCTTTTGCAGCTGGCCTTAGTTTGTGGAGAATCTCTGGAGATGCTAGTCTGCCCTCTTTTGACCTCTTTTGACGGGACTCTTCTGGTTGCATTTCTCAGCATTTCAGGAGCCCAACCCCAAACCCCATGTCCAACCTTTCCCCCTGTGTTTGGTGTATGTACACATGGATGGTAGAATCACTTTTGGTTTTGAGCCTGAGCCTGAATATGTGCTTCAGAAAAGAAGAAGAAGAGAACAAGGAGCCTATTCTCAAATCAGATAATAGTATCATCATCCCCATCATCGTCAGATTGCTGTACCTATGCACTGGAACGAAAAATGGTGTGCATGTGTGCTAATGACAGTTAGAGGCATTAGTGTCTACTATTTGCACTTTAATAATGGATTTACATAATAGCAGTTGTATACTCCAAGACATGGTATTTCGGTTCATTGGATCATTGCTGGCATTTTGTTATACCCATTCATGAACAAGCCCTTCTCTGAGCGCTCCCTTCTGTGTCCAGACATTGCACGTAGGGTTGCCACCTTTGTTCTGGCAAAATACAGGACCGGACAGGGCGAGGCGGTTGAGGGTGATCCCCCCCCCCAAAAAAAATCTGGTGCTGAAGTGACTTCAAAGCAATCCATTACAATTTATTACAGCCTAACAGAATGGCCTCTCTGGAATCTCTCTCTCTCTCTCTCTCTCTCTCTCTCTCTCTCTCTCTCTCACACACACACACACACACACAAACACACCTGTAAATCTGTCTGTGCTTGGCTTCTCAGAGCTTAAAAACTTGACCTTTCACACACCCTTTCAAACACATGCATTTGGAGAGAATCCCTAACTTGGCAGAGAGAGAGAAGACCTGAAATGCAGGACAAAACTGTAGCAGTACAGAACATAGCATTTTACACTGAAATAAGGGACAATCCTGTGTTATACAGGGCAGGTGACAACCCTAATTCCATGTGATGTTTCTAGGGAAGTTAGCTTACAAAGTTTTTGGTTTTTTTGCAGAGAAAACCGGGGGGGGGGGGGGGGACACGGACACATGGCAGGGACAATTAATGGGCCAATGGGCCAATTTCAGGATGAGGTGTAAATTGCACCAGCTGTTTACTCTAGGTTCTGGGGCTTACCATGTGAAAAACAGCTGGTGTGAACATTCTCTTTGTAATGCTTTTTTGGACAATCCTGGAAAATACTTTCTAGTGGCTGTTCATAAGCTGAGCTATCAGTAGCTAAAAGCATTTTGTTCTCTCATATTCCCAGTTGCCATTCTCCTAATCCAAACAGATGTTGTCACTAACTACAGCTATTGGCAATTATTTTATGGCACTCTATGAATTGGTCTTTAGCTACCAAGCTTTGAGTAGTTTAGACAATTTAATGCTTCATATATAAACACAGTGCATATTCCCTCTACCACCAGCACCTCACTTTACCTCTTTTATTTGCATAGCCTGTCAAAAAGATTGGGATAATTGGAAGACTGGATACACAGCAGCAACATTGACACTTACACACAGCACTTCATTTACTCCATCGGGGCACTCAAATCCTTTTACGATCAATGCCATTGTAGAATCTAATCTCTACCCCCCCCAAACCCCCCACCTTGATTAGGCAGATGACACTGTGTCTTCCATGCCCATGTAATTGTACATGAATGAATTACTCAGGAAGGATAAACAAGGTAGAACAAAACAAAAGTGAGGGAAGTAGTCAGCCCCAAAGTATAATAAATGACAAGTTGTGCAGATGGATGGAAGGAAGCTAAGAGATCCATTTTCCTGGCACTTTCTCATGTGATATGGCCCAATGGCATTAAAAACACAGGTTTTAATACTGAAAGTTCATCAGAATGAGGACGATTTGATAATTCAATCCATTTGTTCTGCTTAGGTCCCAGTTGCCTATTAATTTGCTTGGTAGAGTGAGAATTGCATGTGTGAACAAGTCATCACAGAGCACATAAAATACAGTGGTACCTCGGGTTAAAGACTCTTCAGATTATGTGTTTTCAGGTTGCGCACCGTGCCAAACCCGGAAGTACCGGAATGGGTTACTTCCGGGCTTTGGCACTTTGCGCATGTGCAGAAGCACCGAATCACGGCCCACGTGTGTGCAGACGTGGCGCTGCAGGTTGTGAACGCTGCGGGTTGTGAACGTGCCTCCCGCACGGATCACATTCGGAACCAGAGGTTCCACTGTACTCAACTAAGTTTTACCCAGTGCAGAACAATTGAGATTAATGAATGTGACTAAGTTACCACAGAATCACAGATTCATAGCGTTAGAAGGGACTCTAGTGGTTCATCAAGTCCAACCCCTGGCAGTGCAGGCATAACAGCTAAAGGATCTCTCTCTGTCAGATGGCCATCTGTTAAAAAAAAACTGAAGGGATGCAGGCGGCACCGTGGTCTAAACCACTGAGCCTCTTGGGCTTACTCATCAGAAGGTTGGCAGTTCAAATCCATGTGACGGAGAGAGCTCCTGTTACTCTGTCCTAGCTTCTGCCAACCTAGCAGTTCAAAAGCACACCAGTGCAAATAGATAAATAGGTATTACTGAAGCTGGAAGGGAAATAACGTTTCCATGCACTCTGGTTTCTGTCATTGTGTCCCATTGCGCCAGAAGCAGTTTAGTTATGCTGGTCACAATACCTGGAAAGCTGTCTGTGGACAAACACCTGAAAGTGAGATGAGCAGCCCACTCCATAGTTGCCTTTGACTGGACTTAACCGTCCAGGGGTCCTTTACAGGTACCTTTTTACCTCCAATAAAGGCGAGTCTACTACCTTCCATTAGACCCATCAATTTAAGTGGGTTTACACTAACACTTAGTTGAATATCACCCAAAATGTCATAAGAAGATCCTGCTGGATCAGGTCAATGGCCCATCTAGTCAAGCTTCTCACAGTGGGCAGCCAGATGGCTGTGGAAACCCCACAAACAGTACTCAACAAAAGACCTCTCACCCTGCTTGCAGTTTCCAGCAACTGGTGTTCTGAAGCATACTGCCTCCAACCATGGAAGCAGAGCAGAGCCATCATGGTTAGTAGCAACTTGATAGCGTTAGCCTCCATGGAATTGTCTAATTCTATTAAAATGCCCTACAAGTTGGTGGCTCTTCTTTTCAGGAAGGGATGGAGAGCCTTCCAGATGTGGCAGATTTCATCTCCTAACATCCCTGCTGACCATTGCCCATGCTTGCTGAGGCTGATGGGTATTGGGAATCCAACAACATCTGGAGGGCCAAAGGTTCCCCGCCCCTGTGGAATTTCTCCTCAGGGAGAAACGAGCTTAAGAGGAAGGCATGTTTGGCAAACCCTCACTGTGATCAACTCCCCATGTCCCCACTGTGGAAGGACGTGTGGATCCAGAATTGGCCTCCACTGTCACTTATGGACTCACTGTTAACAACGTGTTCATGGAAGACAATTTTACTTGGCTATGAGTGATTGCCGAAGAAGAAGAAGAAGAAGAAGGAGAAGAAGAAGAAGAAGAAGAAGAAGAAGAAGAAGAAGAAGAAGAAGAAGAAGAAGAAGCAGCAGCAGCATCAAAAGTGGCCTTCTGAGGAGGGCTGAAAGAAGCTGGGCAGATTTTCAAAAACAGACCTTACTCGATTGTATTTCCATAAAAAAGTACTGCCAACTAAAATGTTAATATAGCTTTTGTGTGTATGTGAGTGTCCTGATGGCAGAAGAGAGGAGGAGGCGTTTCCTAGAACCTTTGCAGAATAAAAGAGTGAGACAAAAGCTTGTTTGCTTAGCAATGTGTATTGGGTTGACCCAAGATATGTTACTGCCTGAGGCAAAACAGCAAACAGTGCCCCCTCCAAGTCAACCCTCCCAACACCCCAGGCCATTGACCATGGTTCTTTGGGGTTGATGAGAGTTATAATTCAGCCACATCTTGAGGGCCAAAGCATCCTCACACCTAATTTCAGATGAGCAAAAAGAGCAAACACAATTCGCACTGCTATGAGTCTTGACTCCTTATCCCATTAGGCCAAAGACTTGCCCCACCAAACCCAAGGAACTGAAATGGGACCAGATATCGACCTTAGCTACAGCATGTCCTATGGCTGTATACATGCTTAACCCACTCACACTTTCCCCCCCTGCACTTACCCATTACAATTAACTGAGCAGCCTGATCCTATCCTTGCTTACTCAGAACTTGTGTAACATCACTGACATCCTGATTTTGGTTTGTGGCACATTTTATATTCTGAATTCTGTACATGCTTAGTGACACCTTCTGCATTATCACTTATGCTGGGACTCTGGTGCTGAAATCATATTTTGGGGTTAGGTCTTGTGAGATTTCCCTCTCCATTGTGATTCGAGACAAACACATTTCTCGATTTTACAAAGCAAATGCATACTCTTGCATCCAAGGAGGTAAAATCAGAATTTGACAATGAGAATCTACCTCCCTTTAAATCAGACACTCATTTCAGGGATTTCATTTCATTTTTAAAATTTGGTTAAGCAGGAAATATTTATATTGACATGCTTTGGTTTGCCCAAGCCTATAAAATAGTTTGCTCCGCCACAGCATTTTTGTTGAATTGTTACAAATTAATTCTGCCCTCCAAGGGAGTTGAAATTAAATCCACTCCTCCAAACAGAGAACTGGAGAAAAGAATCAAGATACTGTTCACCTTTTCACACACAACTGGGAAAACACTACCTTTTAGCGTGGCAGAACCTACACTGTGGAACTCCCTGCCTATTGACAGGGAGGCACCTTTCCTGTTTTCTTTTTCTCACTTACTTAAAGCACTTTTGTTTAGGCAAGCCTATCCAGACATGTAGGACGCTGAAATGTGTTTTAATACCCCTTTGCTTGCTTAAAATACCTGCTTTCTTTCATTGATAATTTTGTTTTAAAAAAAAACTGCTTAGAGGTTTTATTACAATCAAGAGGTATACAAAGTTGTGAAAAGAAATAAAGATCAGAAATAGCTAATCAAGAAATTAAGTGGAGTAAACAAATACACTATCTATTAAACAACTGGCTTTGATGAGGGAAGGAGGAAGAAACTGAAGCTATGTAGTTGTGCAATTCCTTCCCTTCCCAAATTGCTTCCAGTGATTGAAAAACTGCAGGCTGCCTTATACCCTTCCCTTCCCTTTGACACAACTATAATCAGATGTACTGATGAGGGTTTTGAAGAAGAACAGGAACCAGGGTGAGGCAGAGTAGAAAGTTGGGAGAGCATCTGATAAGAAGGTGAAGAGGTAGAAGAGATGAGAAGAATAAGAAGGTTAGGATGAGAAAATGGACAATTAGCCCAGATTAGGAAAGCCAATACTTTGGCCACCTCATGAGAAGAGAAGACTCCCTGGAAAAGACCCTGATGTTGGGAAAGATGGAGGGCACAAGGAGAAGGGGACGACAGAGGACGAGATGGTTGGATAGTGTTCTTGAAGCTACCAGCATAAGTTTGACCAAAGTGCGGGAGGCAGTGGAAGACAGGAGTGCCTGGTGTGCTCTGGTTCATGGGGTCATGAAGAGTCGGACACGACTAAACGACTAAACAACAACAACAAGTTGAAGCCAATGCACACACTCCAAAACAGCAGTCATATTAATAATGCAACCAAAGCATACATATGTACTGATGTGCAGCTGGTTTGCAAATCTCTTTCTCCCACCCAGTTTTGTGTGCTTGTAAAATGAAACAAAAGAGCTAAGCAGGCAGAGAGAGATGTCAATAGCAGCAAAGAGCAGCCCTGATGGTCCCACCTCCCCTACTCTACCCTTAGTCATTGTACTAATCACCTTGCAATGTTCAACTGCATTTGAACATTAGCATTTCAGAACTAATCAGTTTGCTTTATGTCTGCCTCTGAAAGGAGATGATGTGGTCCCTGGCTCCCCCCACCCCTGGCCTGCCCTGCCCTGAAGCTCTGATAAATTTGTTTGAACAAAGAGCTCTGAGGTCTCCACCCAGCCTATTGGGTAAGAGAGACACCCTCAAGCAAGAGCTACTTAGTTTATGTTTTATTCAACAAAAGGTATAACCTATATTAAAAGGCACCCTTCAAGAAGCAGAAGCAATGTCCTTTTGCCTTACTCTTGACCAAGGGGAAACCAAGGCCAGGCCTGAACCCAAACTGGGATGGGTGTAAATAATCCATACCATCTAAGAATGCCAGCAGTTGCCCTGCAATGACCCTCTTCATCACTTCCCCAGAAAGGGGATATTTGCTGGTAGTCAGTCCAAACCAACTGACCCAGATCCCATTTCTGAAGAGTGGCTGCACCATTGCCTCTTTCAGGTCAACATGGACCATGAGCTCCTTGAAAGAAAGGTGGGCTTTCAGAGCAGCTAAATAAATGAATAACACAACTGTGCTTCACCCCAGACCAATTTTCCTTATCCTTATGGATACTTACTGATTAGGTAACCGACAGAACATGTCACCTCAGAAGTCCTGTTCAATTCTGCGGGGCTTATTCCAGGCAAGGGGGCATGGGGTTATGGCAGGGGTCAGCAACCTAAGGCCCATGGGCCGGAAAAGGCCCACACAGGTCGTTTGACTGGCCCATGAGCTGCCCCCGAACAGAGCTGCCCACTCTTGCACTGTGCTAAACCAGCGCAGTGTGGGGTCTTGCTTCCACGGCACTGGAAATTGCATCTGCACACGTGCAGACATTGAAAATCGTGCGTGCGCGATCTGGCCCACAGAGGGATCTCTGCGGTACAGATCTGGCCCAGGCAAGATAAACCTTGCTGACCCCTGGGTTATAGCCTTCATTTGTACCCAAATCTAAGGACACAAGAAGAGCCTGCTGGTTCAGGCCAATGACTAGTTCAACATCTTGTTCCCACAGTGACCAACCTGAGTGTCACAACACTTACATCTCCTTTGGTTTCCAGCAACTGGAATTTAGAAGCACACTGCCTCCAGCAGTGGAGGTACAGCATAGCTGACAGCCCTTTCCTCCATGAACTTGCCTAAAGGTAAAGGGACCCCTGACCATTAGGTCCAGTCGTGGCTGACTCTGGGGTTGCGGTGCTCATCTTGCTTTATTGGCCGAGGGAGCTGGCGTACAGTTTCCGGGTCATGTGGCCAGCATGACTAAGCCGCTTCTGGCGAACCAGAGCAGCGCACGGAAACACCGTTTCCCTTCCCGCCGGAGCGGTACCTATTTATCTCCTTGCACTTTGAGGTGCTTTCGAACTGCTAGGTTGGCAGGAGTGGGGACCAAGCAACGGGAGCTCAGCCCGTCATGGGGATTCAAACCGCCAACCTTCTGATCGGCAAGTTCTAGGCTCTGTGGTTTAACCCACAGCACCACCATGAACTTGCCTAGTCCTCTTTAAAAGACACTTAATCTGGTCTCTGTCCCTGTCTCTTGTGGGAGCAAATTCCCTAGATTAACTATGCACTGTGTGAAGATGTACGTTCTACTGTCTGTTCTGAATCTTCCTCCATTTAGTGTCATTGGATGTCCAGGAGATCTAGCATTATGAGAAAGGGAGAAAAACATTCCACTAGGTCCACACCACACATAATTTCCCAACCTCTCAGGTCTCCTCTTATTTGTCTTTTCTCTGAAAAGTTTCAAATGCCATTTCTCAAAGGGGTTTCCCCCCCCCCCGCCTCCATTAACATTTGGGTTGCCCTTTCCCAGCTCTACAATTTTCTTTTTGAGGCAAGGCAAGATAAGCCCTATATATTTATCTATGCACAATTGCAAGCATTTCCTTTGTCACCTGCATTGTTTAAGGGCCCAGAGTTATAAGAAGTTTAACTTCTTCCAGTAGATTAGATGATGCAAGTACCCGGTATCTTGTCTTCCCAGTCTACCAGGTGTGGGCCCACTTGAATGTTATCTCCATCACAGAGGAATGCTCCAATTAAACTCAAGGTATTCCTTTGCCTCAGGGTATAGTATGCCTTGGTATAGTATAGAGCATAAACTCCTCCATTGTCTCCAAGTGATCTCTTTTTCTTGGAAATGAAGAAACTTATTAGGAAGTCTGGTAAGGAAGCATGAGTCCTATCTTTTGAATACTCATCCAAGCCCAGTTCTGGCCAGCTCTGATTTAGTCATATTGTGCAAGCACTATCTCTTTGTTTTCTCATCCCTATTGTGAATCAGGCTGGCTGCTTCTTAGCTGAGATCAAAAAGTGTTTTAGAGTGAAGTCTTGACCCCTGAAGACTGCAGGAATGAAAATGGAACAAATGGCATTGGGGCCAATATTATTGGAGACAGTAGTGGTTAGAACAGGGGTCTGCAACCTTTAAGAAAAAAAGAGCCACTTGGACCCGTTTCTGAAGGAAAAAAAACTGGGAGCCGCAAAACTTGTCATTATAAAAATAACTTTTCTGTCACTTTTTTATTATTTCTTTGTTTGACCCCTCAGAATTACTCCTCCTCATAGAAATAAACGTTAAATTAACAAGTTACCTTTTTCTGTGTGTGTGTTCTTCACTCCCCTTCAAAACAGTGACCAGCGTACATGCCCCTTACAATGTAGCGGGCAGGCGGGAAGGTGACGTCGGGACGGCACGTGACTAACGCATGCACTGCCCCCATGCGACATCACAGCCAGTACAGCGCCCGCCACAGTGGGGAGTGTCGGGGCGCACAATGCGCCTCCTCCCCTCGCTAGTATCCGCCCCGGAGCCACGGCAAGGGTGTAAAAGAGCCACATGCGGCTCCGGAGCCGCGGGTTGCAGACCCCTGGGTTAGAAGGTTAGAGGAGTCCTGGTTTCAAATCTCCAGTAATCGCTAAGATTCCTAAATGACCTTTGGCATCAACCTAATCTGAGAGTTGTAGCTCAGTGGAAGATAATCTGTTTTGCATGCAAAAGGTTCCTGACATCTCCAGGTAGGATTGGGAATCTTCTTTGTGGAACTTGGATGGCTGCTGTGTGGACATTACTGAGCTGGATGGAGCAATGGTCTGGCTCAATAAAAGGCAACTTCCTATGCTCCCAGGTAACCTATCCCACAGGTATCTGAAGAAGTGTGCATGCACACGAAAGCTCATACCAAGAACTAACTTAGTTGGTCTTTAAGGTGCTACTGGAAGGAATTTTTTTTGTTTTGACTATCCCACAGTGTTCTTGAGAGGATAAAAGGTATGGTCTGAGTGGGTGCTGGGGGAGATATCCTTGGGAGAAAGATAGGTTGTAAACATCATAAATGAATTAAGTCTAGCTCCTCACTGCCCTCCACTCACCACCAGTATAAGAAGATGACACACTCAGTTATCATGAGTAGATCACATACAGATTATTAGAAGCCAATTTAGCACCATATACATCAATTATTATGCTGTAGTTGGCAACTATATACAGAGACTTTGCTCCAGAATTGTTGAGAGTCATCTCCTCCCTATCATCTAAACACCTAAATCATGACATGGGCACAGTGTGGATGGGAAATACACATAGACCCAAATTCCATGATGGATTGGGTTTTTAGTAAGAAATAATGATTGTATGGACATCTAATAAAATCTGGATTCAAGCCACTTCTGTCCTTTTCTGACAAGGCCTCTTTATCCCCTTGCAGACTGAAGAACAGTTCCCTAAAATGGTAGGAAGGATAATTAAAATTCCGAGCACTGTTTTTTGCTATGTCAGCTAGTGGTGTATAAACAGGTAGATGATCATTTATTCATAGAGGTGAGCAAATCATCTAAATATTTCAGGCAAAAATTAACATTTTAAAAATGCATGAAAATATGATTACAGTGTCTAATCCTACTTTCTGCATTGACTTACAGGTATAAAAAGGCTGCTTCCTTCTCTCTCTTATTTCCCTCTCTCACACTCTGAGCTGCATAGCTCTACAAAGCCACTTGATTAAAACAAATGAAAATAATAAATACTGCTGATTCCAATGTTGTAAAAAACGTTTTCTCTTGTGTTTTTCCAAAGTGGGAAAACTATGATATCAAGAACAGGATATATATATATATATATATATATATATATATATATATATATATATATGCAGGTTTTGGTGTCCTCGGGTGTCTTCCCGTGTAAAAGTTGGGGTGTCTAGGCGACGTTTCGACGAGGTCTCACTCGTCATCTTCAGGCTGGTGCTTTCGGCTTCTTGTTACTGGAACAGAGTAACAAGAAGCCGAAAGCACCAGCCTGAAGATGACGAGTGAGACCTCGTCGAAACGTCGCCTAGACACCCCAACTTTTACACGGGAAGACACCCGAGGACACCAAAACCTGCATTCCTGTACCCGTGAAAATCTACGAAAGCATATATATATATATATATATATATATATATCTCCATATATATATATATATATATCCATCAGCATACCATGCATGTTTGTATGTATGTAGCTCAGGGCTAGATCTACTATGTAACTAATGGATCTTAAGTTTCAGGACCCATAATCCTGGAGGGGCCCCAGAAGTAACTTTAGTTCACACTAACTGGTTTTTTTTACAGGGTCTTGTAGATCTAATATGAAGGGATGTGGGTGGCACTGTGGTCTAAACTACAGAGTCTAGGGCTTGCCAATCAGAAGGTCAGCAGTTCGAATCCCCGAGAAGGGGTGAGCTCCTGTTGTTCTGTCCCAGCTCCTGCCCACCTAGCAGTTTGAAAGCATGTCAAGTGCAAGTAGATAAATAGGTACAGCTCCAGTGGGAAGGTAAATGGCGTTTCCGTGCACTGCTCTGGTTCGCCAGAAGCGGCTTAGTCATGCTGGCCACATGACCCGGAAGCTGTCTGTGGACAAATGCCAGCTCCCTCGGCCAGTAAAGCGAGATGAGTGCCGCAACCCCAGAGTCATCCGTGAGTGGACCTAATGGTCAGGGGTACCTTTACCTTTACCTTTTAGACCTAATATGAATTGCACATCTCAGAATGTTTTTTTTTTTTGCTGTGTATGTTTCAACAACCTCAAAGTTTGAGAGGCAGTAGCAAAGATTTTGCCCAGAGAACCTGGAAATTGTACTGTTGTACAATAGGAGTCTTGGTTGACCACAAACTTGACATGAGCCAACAGTGTGATGCGGCAGCTAAAAAAGCCAATGCAATTCTGGGCTGCATCAATAGGAGTATAGCATCTAGATCAAGGGAAGTAATAGTGCCACTGTATTCTGCTCTGGTCAGACCTCACCTGGAGTACTGTGTCCAGTTCTGGGCACCACAGTTCAAGAAGGACACTGACAAACTGGAATGTGTCCAGAGGAGGGCAACCAAAATGGTCAAAGGCCTGGAAACGATGCCTTATGAGGAACGGCTAAGGGAGCTGGGCATGTTTAGCCTGGAGAAGAGGAGGTTAAGGGGTGATATGATAGCCATGTTCAAATATATAAAAGGATGTCACATAGAGGAGGGAGAGAGGTTGTTTTCTGCTGCTCCAGAGAAGCAGACACGGAGCAATGGTTCCAAACTACAAGAAAGAAGATTCTACCTAAACATTAGGAAGAACTTCCTGACAGTAAGAGCTGTTCGACAGTGGAATTTGCTGCCAAGGAGTGTGGTGGAGTCTCCTTCTTTGGAGGTCTTTAAGCAGAGGCTTGACAGCCATATGTCAGGAGTGCTCTGATGGTGTTTCCTGCTTGGCAGGGGGTTGGACTTGATGGCCCTTGTGGTCTCTTCCAACTCTATGATTCTATGATTCTATATTGTACAGCTGCTGATTTGATAGAAGCACCTCTAGCTAGCAGTTAATGTGGGTGCAACACAGTTGCTGACTCCAGCAACCTCCTGTTTTCTTACTTCAGATATGCAGGGCCAGCCCCAGACTTTTTGCAGCCTGAAGTGAATGACAAGGTGGTGCACCCTTTTTCCCACATACCAAAGTCGACTGAAGTGGCAGTTAAATCTTAGTTCAGCACTGGTGACACAATAGCATGCTCTACCACACCTGAGGCAGCCAGTCAGATTTGAGGGCCCATGTGGCAGTGCCTAGGGAGCTCAGGATCAACAGCTGGGGAATACTGTTGTGTGTTAAGTGTGCTGGGGGCTTCAGCTTTGTGAGGATTTCCCAGGATTCTCTGGGGGAAGCCGTGTGCTTTAGATGTTTGATGCTGGTGTGGCTCATGCTTGGGTACCAGAGCCTTCAGCCATCACTCTTTCCTTTCTCAGTGTCACATGGGGGACAGGATGACAAAATGGAATCTAGAGTGGCTACTGGTGAAACTAGCCCAGATGGAAGGTACAGTCAAACCTCGGTTCTCAAAGGGCTACATTTTCAAACATTTTGGCTCCCGAAAACCTGGAAGTAAATGCTCCGGTTTACGAACGTTTTTTCAGAACCCACATGTTGAACGTGGCTTCCGTTTTGAGTTTCCCTATTGAATTGAGGCTTCCTATTTCAGTTTTCGGTTTTCGAATGTTTCAGAAGTCGAACTGTCTTCTGGAATGGATTCCGTTCAAAAACCGACGTTCCACTGTGCTTTCTTCAGTGCACGTAAGACGTAAGGACTCATATTGTATTTCCCCCCCTAGTTTTTCTCAAATACCAAGGATAATACTGCAGCTGGCATATTATTATAGATTCTGAGGAGAAACATGACATCACCTGATAGCTTCAAATGTTTTTGTTGGTGCTGGTGCTTCCTTGACCTATCCATCATGAGATGGCTGAGGTCACAGCAGAAATAAGGCCTGGGGAGGTCTGAAAAGGAGCTTTAGAACAAACTGTAAGTGTATTTTCCTTTTCTTTCTTGTAAGTGACATCTTAAGAACAGTCCCCTAATGTTTCTTTCAGGCTGGCAATTCATAAGGAAAAAAACGGCTAAGAGAAAAATCGCATGAGAAAATCCATATTAGAGAAAATTAGTCACTCCAATTAGGCACAGCTGGCAGATTCTGCTCAGGAGGCTTAGTAAAGAGATTCAATTACCTATCTTTCTTTCAAAAAGATTGTTGTAGGTCAGAGCAGGGCTGAATAGTTTTCCACACCATTCCCTCCAGGCAGTGATTTCCAATCTTTAGGTTCTTTTCATCACCTCTAGGCAAGTAAACTTTTTGCAAGGAAATTGAGGACTGATGCATTTGCAAATGACATTGTTGTGAGTTGACACTTCTGTTGTGAGTCTGAAACTTCTGTTAGGAGATCTGAAGGACATTAGCTCTATACTCAGCTTTGAATGCAGAGAGGTCCCAGGTGTGATCCCTGGCCTCTTCCCCCACCCCAATTCCACTAAGATAGTAGAACATAGCAGGTAGCGGCCCAAAATGTAACTGTGAACAGCATTTTTATAATGAAAACCATTCTATAAGTGGGTTTTCTCTCCTACCTTGTAAAACAAGGCTGTTGTACCCTTTTTGTACAATATCCATTTTGTAACATAGAAGTTCGGGATCTCTTTGTACACTTTCACCTATATGTAACTAAAAATCACAGCAACTCAGTACTAACAGTGTGATCTCAGAATTATGTCAATAAGTAATTTGGTATCCTTTCATGGCAAGTTTCTCCTAAAACGTTGCAAGTCTTGGCCAAAATCCAGACAGCTTTCTATGAAATGTTGCCATTTCCCTGATTCTGTTCTGGAAAACAATCACCGTCGGTTGGAACAGCTTCAACTGCATTGGAAACCACTTTGCCATGTGCCAATTATTGATTCTGTGATTAAGCACAGTCTCGAGGGAGAGGTTCTGTTTATGTTTTTAGAATGGGGGTGGAGCCAGGAAAAAGAGATATTTGAGGGGAGACAGAAAGGTCAGTTTCTCAGAGCCTGAGAGGTCCTTGCCATCGAACCATGAGCCAAGACAGTGCTTCTTTCATCGATAGCATATTGCTAAGTGTGAAACAAGCTGTTTAGGATTTTAAGAGCCAAATGCCAATGTGTTTAATGAGCCACTCAGAAATTGTGACATAGTTGGAGGCGAGGGGCGGGGAGGGAGGTGTGTGTAACAGCAGTTGCAGACAAAAGTATTAGATTTCAAAATCATTATTTATTGCATTTATATCCCACCTCTCTCCCAAGGAGCTCCTGGTGACAAACATGGTTTAAAAAAAAAAAAAGGACAAAGAACAAAGGCATGGGTGTGTGTCTCCAATATAAAAGGAGGTATCAGATTTTAGAAGCCTAAACAGCTGTAGTCCATTTATGGAGTGAAATGTGTTATTGGAACAGGTAAGAAGTGAAGTAATTACTGGATGCAGAGGCTGTTTACACATTCTATTGTTCTTTTTTCTAAATTTGGATCAAAGCTGGTTTGGGGGAAATGGCACCAAATCTTATTTCACAAGGAACAACAGGATAGATGCAGGATATGGTTTGTGGCTTCTTGAACTTGTGGCAGGAACACACTGGATGCAGGTAAAATGGGAGTGTGTATACAGCCTAATGGGACGTGGGTGACGCTGTGGGTTAAACCACAGAGCCTAGGACTTGCCAATCAGAAGGTTGGTGGTTCGAATCCCCGCGACGGGGTGAGCTCCCGTTGCTCGGTCCCTGCTCCTGCCAACCTAGCAGTTCGAAAGCATGCCAAAGTGCAAGTAGATAAATAGGTACCACTCCGGCGGGAAGGTAAACTGCGTTTCTGTGCACTGCTCTGGTTTGCCAGAAGCGGCTTAGTCATGCTGGCCACATGACCCGGAAGCTATACGCCGGCTCCCTCGGCCAGTAAAGCGAGATGAGCGCCGCAACCCCAGAGTCGGCCATGACTGGACCTAATGGTCAGGGGTCCCTTTACCTTTACCTTTATACAGCCTTAGGCAGCAGAGGTCTACAAGCATCCCAGTGTGTGGTAAAAAGCTGCAATAAATTTTGGTTTCAGAGGATTATTTCATATTTAAAGAAGTGGCAAGAAAGAAAGAAAAAGAACTGGAGGCATGCACTATTTTCAGAGCAAAATATGAACTTAAGAAGGAGAGTAGGAAGGTTCTAACCTTAAGAATCAAAACCATGTGCAAAAAGGTATTGCACATACCCAGGGGTGGTGCATGTATGTTTAAGTGTACAGTGGATGTAGAAATACTTTCAGAGAGAATAATATGTTCAAACAAATCAGAGAGGGGAGCTGAGGGAAGTCTTTAGCGGGTGAGAGAGTTGAGGGAAGGGGGGAAATAAAAAGGGGGGAAGTGTAATTGGTTATTTTGATTGATAATTTGTTTTGTTAAAATTGTTTAATAATTTTTTTTTAAAAAAGAAAGGAATACTTTCAGAGAGATGCTACTGTAGCATTGGAGCAGTCAAATCTCCAGTTGGCCATGAAGATCACTGTTTGCCCTTCAGCACTTCATTATAGCTTGATTCATAACATTACCTGAGTAGCATGGGAGCACCAGCTGCAGAGCTGCTCCTCACTCTGTTCCAAGAACATTCAGGATTAGGTGTTCATGTGGAAAGTGCAATAGACACAATTACTTCCCATGCCAGCAATTATACCCTTAACTCTACATTTGTGCTTATGGTTTGGGGAGTCCAGAGCAATTTTTCCCAGTGCTTTTAAATATCAGCAACAGACTCATTGTAGAGTTGCTTTTTAAAGTCTTCTGGTTCCAAATTTACAATATTCTGGAGTGGAGTGTGTGTGGGATCTTCCAGTAGTTTGTAAAAATAATAATGCTCACTTTCCATAACTGTCTCTGGAGCATTACAGTTTTTAAAAGCTTTCTGGAAAATACACCCCCTGCTATTAATCCCATGTTTAACAATAATAGTAGATCCCTGGGGCTGTTCAGAGAAGCCGAACTTTGGAAGGTCTAAGAAAAACAAACGAAAGGACTTCTTTACACAGCACATAGTTAAACTCTGGAATACAAGACATAGTGATGGCCAACTTGGACAGCTCTAGTCTAGAAAGACTTTAGAGAAATTCCAGCCACAATGACAATGTTTGACCTCCACAGCTGGAGGCAGCATGTCTCTCAATATGAGTTGCTGGGAACTGCAAGGGAGCATAGCAGTTTTTCTTCATGTTCTGCTTGCAGGCTTCTTATAGATGTCTGCTTGGTCACAGTAAGAACAGGATTCTGTACTAGACAGGCCTTTGGTCTGATACAGCAGAAACAGGGATACTGTCTTACAATTCGCCCCTCTGCAAACATGGTGTTTTGATGTCTTTCAGAAAATGGAAAACTTTCTTGTTTCATTGTTTCCTCCATAGGCAGGACTTCCCACAAGCAACTGGATGGACTTTGTAGAAAACATGATCCTGGACTATAGGCCTCTCCTCTGATCCAACAGGGAGAGCTCTTCTTATGTTCTTAAAGGGCAGTAGAAAGCAGGGGATCCCAGACAGATCACACACACAAACACACACACACACCCACACCCACACACCCACACACCCCTCTTTCTGTTCACAAAATGTATTGCATAATAAGCATGTTGTAATACCTGTAAGATGTTTTCAGTGGTAGTGATGTAGCTGATGTTTACAAGAGGAATCAGCTGGTTCCTTGTGGAACAGGATTTGGCAGAGCTCCTTGACCTCAGATCACCAAGAATTGCAAATCTGCACCGATTTAGGCAATGCTGAAATCAGCTCTACTCTCATCCAGAGATATTTACGGCACAGAACTGTGTGTTGTGGTCAACAATGAAAAGTGTGCCGTTTCTACAAATAGTCACAGCCACAGAAGAAGATGCTTCCAGGTACATTTTGACAGATGAAAAGAGTGCTAAATGAAATCACTGATCTCTGAAATATAGATGCTGATTGCTGCTAGCCCAAGTGGGCTAACAGAATAAATATAGACAGCCCTTACAGCTTCTGCAGCTGGAAGTGCATAGTGGTTTCTACTTTGCACTACTGTTCCTTCCTCAGAGTCCAAAAGTGACCTAATGGCCAGCTCATATTAAGAGCTTTTACAGTCAAAGGCCACTATGGGGATGTATACAGGTACATCAGGTAGCCCACATCACAGATGTTGCTGGAGTTCAACTTCTATCAGCTCCAGCCAGCATAGCCAGTGGTTAGGGATGACTGGAGTTGTCATTTTAATGTTTTGCTATGCGCTTTTAAAAATTGCTATACACCAATCCCTATATGTTTTATCTGTGCAAATGTCATAATCTTAGATCATAACCTAATATTCTTACTTACTGTATCAGATTCTACTTATTTACATTTTCATCCTGGTGCTGAAACAGCCTGAATAAATGTTTGTTTGTTTTAAAAAAACACATAAATGCAAACAAACCCAAACCCTCAAACAACCACTGGTGTGATTTTCATTAATTCAAAATGACTGTACCTGTCTTTCACTTCAGCTCATGTTGTGAGATCTCAGCTCTTCTGAAAACCAGCATTGGCACCTTCGTGGATAAAAATAAACACGGCTTTTTAAAAAAACAACAACCCAAAACTTCTTAAGCATTCCTAAAATAGTTAATCTCTGAGGTATGTAACGTATTTAGTGGCCATGATGGTATATGGTGTGTGGCACATGAGCTTTTACTGGAACTCATGTGGAATGTCCTGCATAACTCATTTGTGGCTTCATCACTTGAGAGGAATGTAGCTATTCCAGACTTAATAAAATGACTAAACTAAACATTCATGCATTTTTAATATATTTCAATCTGCAGCCAATTGTAAAAGAAAAAAACACCAGAAAAAGCAAAACCCTATAAATGTTTACAAGAATTTGAGCTAGCTACAGCACCTGAGAGCCAAAGTCACTGTGAAAGAAAATGTTAAAAGGTAGCTTCTTAACTGGGGATGCTTTGCAAAATAGATCAGCTTCTGTTGTGCTGAGTCAGCTGTTTGGGGCCCACAGTGATGTTGTCAAGCATGAATAATAGCTCTAAGAAAAATTATGTACCAGTCAGTCTATTTCCAAATACAGATCAGTTTATTCAACTTAATTCAACGTCTCTCTTCCAGCTGACGAGTCTGACTAGGCCTCGAGCACAAGTGAATTCTGCTGAAGTCAGAAAAGTCTGATGTTATTTTTTCTCCTGATCACACACTAACATCTAGTTAAAATGAGAGAGGCTTGCCGTTTTCTAAAGGAACAGAATGAAAGTGCTTTGTTCTACAGTCAGAACAACTTCTGTCAAATAGCTCTGAATACTAGGTTTGCGCCAAATTGGACAGCCTATTTCATAAAATTTCCTGTTCGGAGGCATTTAATTCAATAGAGACAACATTTGCTGCACATCGACACATAATTTAGAAAATATGTCATGCATACTTTTAATTGAGCAAAGGCCCACTTACGATTATTGCAAAAGTAATGTCCCACCCCTTGAATTCAGCAGAGAGAATGAAAGCTACACAGACAACCATGAATGATGTATATACCAGAAAAAAGTTGGATTATGCCTGTTTGATATATTACTGGAAATGTAAATCATTAGCCTCTTGCAAAACATGCAGGGTGGGGGGCATTTCAGCAGTAAACATTGAAAGTAGACCGGTTTCTGGGTTTGCTAAAGAGGCCCTTTCAAGCAACAAGACACAAGAGCAACTGTAAAGCTGTCTCCATTCATAATCTTTGAAATATAAAACTGTGAACTCCGACCACTGAGAAATGTCAGGCATGCCAAATGATGTTTACAGCAACTTAAGCCCAGAGGTTCTTTCAGCGTGACTTTGTGGTACTTTATTAAAAACCTGTAGAGAGTACTATTGTTAACACTCCTTGTATCCTCTGAATGGAGAGAACTTTAAATTTGATCTTCCACACTGATTATACAATATAATTATTGTTGTGCAGAGAACAGTGAAACTCTTGAAGCTGATCTGTGGTCTCTCAAGAGAACCAGATCTGTACATAAGACTTTCTCAAAATAAATGTTCCTCTGTAGTTTTACCTAGTACGTGTGGCATCTCTGATTATCTATCTATCATCTATCTATCATCTATCTATCTATCTATCTATTTATCTATCTATCGATCTATCTATCATCTATCTATCTATCATCTATCTATCTATCTATCTATCTATCTATCTATCTATCTATCTATCTATCTATCATCTATCTATCATCTATCTATCATCTATCTATCTATCTATCTATCTATCTATCTATCTATCTATCTATCTATCTATCTATCTATCTATCTATCATCTATCTATCTATCTATCATCTATCTATCATCTATCTATCTATCATCTATCTATCTATCTATCTATCTATCTATCTATCTATCTATCTATCATCTATCTATCTATCTATCTATCTATCTATCTATCATCTATCTATCTATCTATCATCTATCTATCATCTATCTATCTATCTATCTATCTCTATCTATCTATCTATCTATCTATCTATCTATCTATCTATCTATCTCTATCTATCATCTATCTATCTATCATCTATCTATCATCATCATCTGATCAATGGGAGGCACAGGGAAGGATGTGGTGGTCTTTTGACTCTTTGAATTCTTTCAATAAGAGAGTGTAAGCATAAGATAAGAGAGTGTAAGCATAAGTTGCACATGTAATTTGTCTGTTTCAGGTATAGCTTCTGAAACTACTCACTGATGAGTACAAACAATATTTTTTTAGAAGTCTAGAGCTCAAATATTTTGGAACACAACTTCAAGGCCTTCAGTGAGCTTCCCCAAATGACTTACATATTGAGCATTCATCTTGATTTGCTTGCACTATCTCACACAGAAGTGAGATTATATCCAGTCTTTACTGAACCCTCATTTTGATTTGTTTGCAGGAGGGTTATAAGACAATGTGCATTCATTGTGATTTGCTTGTGGGTGTTTGCAAGTCCTTCCATTGGCCAGTCATTCATTCGTTCGTTCATTTATCCACCCCCTCCCCCACTTCAATGCATTTCCCCATCACTTTCCTAACCTAGGCTTGCCATATTTTCAAGCGCAAAAAAGAAGATATGAGGCAGCAGCCAGGCAGGGGATTTGGATCCCAGGCTGGGGCCCCAGGGCTGGCAGGAGGAGAAGCAGGAGGTGGGCAGCTGCAAGAGGGGCTCTGCAGGCTGGCCCTGACCGCCCCTTTGCATCTCACCTAGGTCACCCTTGGCTGCCACCGCCTTCACTATTGGCTGCTGTGCTGATGCTGGAGCTGAAGAACTTCTGCATCACCAGACCTGTGAATGCATCATATAGCTTTACTACAAACATGGAGGAACACAGGTGGCGCTGTGGTCTAAATCACCAAGCCTCTTGGGTTTGCTGATCAGAAGGTTGATGGTTTGAAACCCCACAATGGGGTGAGCTCCTGTTGCTCTGTCCCAGCTCCTGCCAACCTTAGCAGTTCGAAAGTATGCCACTGCTGTGGCAGGAAGGTAAACAGTGTTTCTGTGCGCTCTGGTTTCTGTCACGGTGTTCCGTTGCTCCAGAAGCAGTTTAGTCCTGCTGGCCACATAACCTGGAAAGCTGTCTGTGGACAAACACCGGCTCCCTCGGCCTGAAAGCAAAATGAGTGCCGCACCCCATAGTCGCCTTTGACATGACTTAACTCTCCAGGGGTACTTTACTTACTACAAACATATATGACTGGCAGATCAGTTTAACTGCTGTGGCTTCCCTCAAAGAACCGTGAGAATTATTGGTTAGAGATACATGCTCCACCCCCCCCAAAAAACCCCAAACTGAAAAAACATACAGTTCCCAGGTTCCCTTGGGAAAGAGAATGCATGGATATAACAGAATCAAGGCTTTACAAGGAGTGGGTATTTTTGTGGCAGCCCATTTCCCCCACCTATCGACTTTGGGCAGGCTCATAAGTCATTTTTTATTGTTTACAAGAATGGTGCACTCAGGCAAAAAGTGCAATATGTGCTGCAAATGTGGTGTAAATTATACTACTGGCTTCCAGAGGTATTTGGAAGAAGGATACACTTGCATTAAGAAAGATAGTTGCTGAGTAATTGCTCTGCTTGTGTCTCCTTCAAGCAAGAGTGGGGGCCAGCTAAAAAGCAAACAAAAGTTCAGGCATCTCTATGCAATGTTCTCATGCAGTACTTCAGTGCGTAGAGACAACTTCACGGTATGTTTTCTGCCATAAGGATTATAATGGACAGTGTGTTAAATCTCTTCTCCAAGGTACTTTGTGTGGCTCCAACTGTCTGACCTGGAAGCCTTACCAGTCATACTAAGAGTTGCGGAAACAGGAGGTGTACGGTGGCAGAGTCCCAAACTAGACATAACAGGACACTCACAAACATTTTATTCAGATTTATGCTCAGTTTGCATATAATACAGGGCTGTAGGATGCTGTTCTTCAAATGAGGGGTGGGGAACCTGTAGCCCACAGAGAGGACTCCAGCTCTCACCAGCTTCAACTAACATGGCCATGGTTAAGGGTGATGGTATCCTCAGGACTCACAGGGAAATTGGACTCACAGGGAAATCTCTTTCAGTCTGAAGAGAAGTCCTGGGTAGCTCCTGGTGGGACCTGCTAGCTGGGTGTCAGAGCTGGTTCAGTTGCAGGTCAGTACAGAGACTCAGTACAGGGACGCGGGTGGTGCTGTGGGTTAAACCACAGAGCCTAGGGCTTGCCGATCAGAAGGTTGGTGGTTCAATTCCTTGTGATGGGGTGAGCTCCCATTGCTCAGTCCCTGCTCCTGCCAACCTAGCAGTTCAAAAGCACATCAAAGTGCAAGTAGATAAATAGGTACTGCTCCTGCGGGAAGGTAAACAGCGTTTCCATGCTCTGCTCTGGTTCGCCAGAAGCAGCTTAGTCATGCTGGCCACATGATCCGGAAGCTGTATGCCGGCTCCCACGGTCAATAAAGCGAGATGAGTGCCACAACCCCAGAGTCATCCGCGACTGGACCTAATGGTCAGGGGTCCCTTTACTTTTACCTTTACAGAGACTCAGAGACGAGCAGTAAAGCTGATTCAAGCAAACAGAATACAAATAGAGAAACCTATGGGCAAGACTGGCCCCCAAGAAAGCCGTTGCCAGAATGGGCAATCTGTGCCTCCCACTTCTCCCTCAGTCTCCTTCCTGGCTGACTGTTCTCCTAGCAGCCATGGGAGCTCATCTGGATTGGCTGCACTGCTGGGGGAACAGAAACACACATGTGCATAAAGGGATGTGTGACATGTACAATGTTGTCTTCTGTTGCATCATACCAAACCCACTGGCGTGAATGAAATTTAACACAACGTGGCAATATAATGATAAAAAAACTGTAGTTCCATAATGTGCCAAGCGATGCAGTGTAACAGAAACATTACATAAGGAACTGGGGCAGAAGCATTATAACCAGGAAAGCTAACACAGCAACCCCTCACGTCTGAATTCACTTTCTAGCTCATCCAGACAGCGTCAGTGTGGTAGCACTGGGAAAGCATTGCAGAACAAGCTAAACCAAAATAAATTCACTATTACTGTGTCAAGAACACGTGTTTCAGAATACACTGCGTACACCCACAATAAAACAGCCTGGAGGAGCCCCTAACATAGGCGTTTCTCAATACCTTCTGTAGCCCTATGTCCAACAAGTTCAAACTAAACAGGTAGGCATGCATACACTGGAGTTTCAACTGGCCACAGTAAAAGCAAGAGCTTATTATGATGGCTTTTCTTTAAAAACCTTTCCCTTCCAGTTTGTTGCTCTAGATCAGTCTTTGGATGGACAAAGATGGCTTGTCATCATCTCCCCTCCTGTTAGGCTGGATTGGCAAGTGGATAAACATGCCTGAAGCAGCTAACAAATCAAATACTAATCAAAGGTGTGAAAGAACCGTTCTACTCGATGCCCAACATGAATGCAACTGCCCAGTAGTTATTCTACTGTAATTACAAAATACACTCTATTTAATGTGCAAAACTGCCATCAGCAGAATTTCAGGATGAACAAAGAGTTTTCTCTGTGTAATTTCTGGTTGTCAATTCTTGGCAACTCAAATGTTTCCCCCCACATCAATGTAATGTCAGATTCCTACAGTCACCCCAAGAAACTGTGGCATGCAGATGGAGAGAGAGAGAGAGAGAGAGAGAGAGAGAGAGAGAGAGAGAGAGAGAGAGAGAGAGAGGAATAATTTCAAGCACTTTCCTATTAAATGTTTCATAGGTTACATCCATGCTGCACTTTCTCTTTCCCTCATGTGTGTGTGTGTTTGTGTATTTATGCTGCCCTATCAAATGGCCGGGACGCAGGTGGCGCTGTGGGTTAAAGCCTCAGCGCCTAGGACTTGCCGATCGAAAGGTCGGCGGTTCGAATCCCTGCGGCGGGGTGCGCTCCCGCTGCTCGGTCCCAGCGCCTGCCAACCTAGCAGTTCGAAAGCACCTCCGGGTGCAAGTAGATAAATAGGGACCGCTTACCAGCGGGAAGGTAAACGGCGTTTCCGTGTGCGGCTCTGGTTCGCCAGAGCAGCGATGTCACGCTGGCCACGTGACCCGGAAGTGTCTCCGGACAGCGCTGGCCCCTGGCCTCTTAAGTGAGATGGGCGCACAACCCCAGAGTCTGTCAAGACTGGCCCGTACGGGCAGGGGTACCTTTACCTTTACCTATCAAATGGCCAGAGAGGAAAAAATATTTTTTTAAACCACACATAAGGCAAATGCCAGCTGATATTAATAAATAGCCCACCTGATAGCTGCAATGGCTATCTTTTTTGGGCTTTTTTAAAAGAACCTTACCATATCTAAAGTATATATTTTATCAGATATCCAACATACGTATTTTGTATATGTGTCAGATAATAGTCACCCTTTAAAAGCCCCCACAAAACCCTAATCTTATTCAGATTGCCTTGTCTGGCTCAGGCTGGGTTCTCATCTCTGTTCATTTAGAATCCAGCAGACTTCAGTCTTAGGAAATCAACTGTATGAAGCTTTATGTGAATTCCAGCTGTGAGGTTCATGTCCCTGATCTGAAGGTATGATATGAGCTTGTCCAGTATTATTTCATTTGTAATCTATTTATCATTTCAAGAAGCAATCGTTCCATTTCCTACTGCCAATTCATCTAGGATGGGGAAGTGGCATTTGGCATGTGATCAACATGACCAGAAGTTTGCTAACAATATATTCAGTCAGTATTTTATTCAACAGCATTAATTTTGCATCAGTGGATGCAATGCAGACCCTCCAAATGTCCCTGTTTTCCAGGGACATCCCTGATTTAGAGAAGCCATCCCGGTTTCTGATTTGATCCACCACTTTTCCTTAGGGTGTCCCTATTTTCATTGGATAAATGTTGGAGGGTATGGAGTTATCCAACCCCTGAGCCGGCGATCCTGTATAGGGAAGTTTCTAAAAGAATGTTGAATGTTTTATTATGTTTTTATATATGTTGGAAGCTGTCCAGAGTGCTGTAGCAACCCAGTAAGATGCGTGGGGTATAAATAGTAATATCATTATGGAATGGGACGTCCCTATTTTCATTGGAGAAATGTTGGAGGATATCCATTAACCCTCCAGTGCAGATTCTTGGGGTAGACAGAGCCTGCAAGGAGCACAAGAAGTTTCTGCAAATGGGAGTTGATTGCAAATGGGGTGTAAGTTGTGTTTGCCTTGTACTATTATATGGTATAAGTGTTTATCTGCCTAACACGCTCCCCCCAATATTTGGGAAAGTGCTAAGGATTCTATCAAGGCACCAAAATGGAAGTTTGCTATAAAGCATGTAAGCAATAAACAATGACTTCCGAATGGAATGCTCAGGCCCAGATTTGTCCAACAGTAATTTTTTCAGAAGGAGAAAAAGTCTGCATTTGTGTTAATTTCTATTGATAATAAAATATTAGAAAGCAATGTAATAGAATAGAATAATAGAAGCAAAATGAACACATGCCATTACGAGGCTTAAATTTGATTTGAAATATACTCAACTTTAATTCTTCCAGCCCATTGTTGCTATGAATCTAATTTTGGTTTAGCCCCGATGCTTTCCCAGTAGATATAGAGTTCAATAAGAAAACAGAGAGATACAATTTTGGGTTATGTTAATGTTTGTCTTAACAAGAAATAGCATCCACATTCGAATGAAATCTTGAGGGTTTCTGAGTTTCATCTGAGCAAGGATTACTAAGGGGAAGATGATTTATTTTGCGGAAAAAACCCTGCAGTTGGTTTTCCCCCATAGAAGTCATAGTGATGACAAATATGACACTTATGATTCATGAACTTCTTTGGGAAAAAGGGGAAATGACAGTGCCTCATTATCTAATAGCTTTTTCTTTATTAACCCAATTTCTGCAATTCTAATTTAGACAGCCTCCCTGAAAATGAAGATTTTTGTAATGCAGAAATATTGCTGTATTTACATCTGATGCTTTATTGCTGTTGGTCTCACCATAATGTTCCTCTAGGGCACAGAACCCATTAGTTTCTAATAATATTAAAGCAGATGGGCGGGGAAAACAATTGTGATGGAAAAGAAATTCTAAGTAACCCACCAAGAAATTCATTTATAATCTTAGTGTTCATCGCAAAGACGATGCTTTCTTTGCCATCACATCAGAGCACAAAGTGCTTGTACCTTCCAGTGCAAAATGGGTCTAACTTAATTTCACTCCTTTTTCCACTGGTAGTTTCAAAGTTATATAAATGTAATCTCGCTTACTCTTGCAGTTCCAAAATGATATGAAACAACCAATCTGTCAAGAGTAACAAGATTGTCTTTAAATTCAGGGGCTCGTTTTTTACTAGCCCCACTACCAGCAGTTTTACAGCGATAAAAGAAATTTCAAACTGCATTCAGTTTGGGTGTAGAGTGTACTCAAAGTTCCTAGTTCCCTTCTAATGGTAGGAAAAAATGGTTCTGATTTGTGCATTGGTTACAGCAGGGGTAGGCAACCTAAGGCCCGGGGGCCAGATGCGGCCCAATTGCCTTCTCAATCCGGCCCACGGACGGTACAGGAAGCAGTGTGTTTTTACATGAGTAGAATGTGTCCTTCTATTTAAAATGCATCTCTGGGTTATTTGTGGGGCCTGCTTGGTGTTTGTACATGAGTAGAATGTGTGCTTTTATTTAAAATGCTTCTCTGGGTTATTTGTGGGGCATAGGAATTCGTTTATTATTATTATTATTTTTCAAAATATAGTCAGGCCCACCACATGGCCCGAGGAATGGTAGACTGGCCCATGGCTAAAAAAGGTTGCTGACCCCTGGGTTACAGCAACTTTCCACACATGTTGCCTTAAGTGAAGCCCTATTTAGGGACTGACTTCCATGTGTTTTCATTGGAGGGAGCCATTATCTAGGCCCTACTACATGGAACAATGAAATGTCTCCCTTTCTTTTTAGGTTTGCCTTCGCCGGGGATGGGTTGGTTGATTTCAACAAAGGCTAGCTGTGGATTTTGAAGTTTTCCCTCCTTCTTTATCAGAATCAGAAGAGCAATTGGTGAATGGCTGAGGATAAGATTGCAACATTGGTGTTGCTGATAAAGCGTGTTCTCAATAAAGAGAGAGCACGTGTTGCGGATGGGGCCTGACAAAACATCCTCAGTGGCAGCTAGGCTGTGGCAAGGGAATTGATTTGATTGGAAATGGTTGTTACTGGGGAAAAAGGGATGTTGCCAATTAAGGGGTGGAGTCAAAGGTTATTTATACTGGGTCCACAGCCTGTTCCTTTCTCTTTCGCTGTGGACACCGGATCAGCACCGGAGTGAATACAGCGAGAGTCTGGTTGTATAATCCTATCCCCCTTTTCCTTCCTCTTTTCCCCTTCTTCCTTAATTTATTCACCCTTATTCTTCTTTTAAGTTATCTTTTTGCCCGTTAACTACCCTTTAGTGGTCACGGCACCTTCGCCTGGCTGCCCTTAGGGGCTCCTGGCCCTGGGTGGCTTACGGCCCGGTTCTCGGCCGAGCTACTGTCCCAGGCCGGGGGATTAACCCCTTGGCTGCCTCCCGGTATGCGGGCAGCCGAGCCCGAGCCTTGCGGCCTGGTTTGGCTGGCTGGGGGTCCCCCCCCCTATCTCACCTAGGGCCTCCGGAGGCATAGGAGGGCCCTGATCCTTGGGCGCTGGGCGTGTTGCGGCCCGGTGGGACTTTCAGGGCCTGCGTTGTGCCGGGGGGTCGCTTGCTCCGCCGGGGGCCTCCGGGTGATAGGGAGCGCCCCGCGGCCTGCTTCGCCCGGCGAGGGGCCGTGCTTTACCTTCCTCCGTCTCCCCGCACTTTATCGGGCCTCCGGAGGTGCCAGGGAAGGCCTTAATCCTTCGGACGCGGCGCGCGAACGGGTCTGGAGGATCCCGGGGGTCGCACCGCGCCGTGAATCGCGGCCCTCCGCGCGAGGGCCTGCGGGAGCTGGGGATCACCCCGTGGCCTGGTCGGCCTGCTTGGGGCCTGATTCCCCCCCTTCCTTTTGTTTCCCTGCGCCGGGCCTGTGGCGGCGCCGGGGGAGGCCGGCGGGGCGGCTTACCTCGTCCCGGGTGGTCTCTCCGGCTGCCTTCGCGGATCGCCTGGCCGGTGGCTGGGGGGCTAGGTGCGCGGCGCCACAGCGTTCTGCGGCAGGCCCCTCCAGGCCGGTGGTGGGCCTTTGGAGGGCTCTGGTCGTGCGGGCGGCCGGGGATCCTCCATTCCGAGGCATTTTGGCGGGAGCGCCATTTTGCCTCTTCTTGTTTGGCCTGATTGGAGCCATCTGGTGGCCTGGCTCGGTAACTGCAGGCTTCCTCAGGAATTGAGTGGTGGCCTCTAGTGGCCATACTGTGTAAAGGCACTGTGTGAAGGTAGAAGAGGTACAGTTACCCTGGGTGGCGGCCTCTAGTGGCTCTTTGTTTATTGCAGCTGGACATTTATTGTTTATTTATTGAAATACAATAAATAAATATCCTTTTTACTGTTAGTTCTTCTTGCTTAATTTTATTTCTGGTTTGATTGATTTGCTTAATTTCTCATTTTCAATAATATTTTATTTTGTTCATTATTATTAATTTACTGTAATTTTAATTTTCCAATTTTAATTTAATTTCTGATTTTATCACAATAGTAGGAATGGCTCCAAAGAAGGCCCCAAGACGGTCGGGTCCCGCTCCTTCTGCTAAGCGGCCTATACGAGGACCGTCTCAGGCCTTGCGTTCTCCTGAACCTAGCCAGCCTGTGAGACGCCTGCAGTCCATGGTGTCTAGTTTGGCCGGTGACCCAGTGGCTCTGGCTAGGGTGGAAGCGGAGCTGGATGTTTTGCTGCACCGCCGCTCAACCCCGTCGACTTCTGCTGCTAAGACGCCTCTTCCGGTGGCCGCATCGTCTCCTCCGTCGTCTTCTAGCGAAGAGGAGAGAGATCCATTGTCAGCCGGCGTTTTCTTACCTGACCCGCTGCCATCCCGATCCTCAGTTTTACCTGTGTCACAGGTTGCCGTCCCTAGGGGTCGGGGTCGCAACAGAGTGGGGGCCAGGAAGAGGGCATCAACTAGGGACCATGTTGTGCAGGGTTCACCTGCGCAAACTTCGGCTGCGGGGAGTGCGATTCCGGGTCAGTCACAGATTGTCTCTTTTCAGTCAGTTTCAGGCAATGTGCAGCGAGGCGAAGTTTCGGATTCTTCGGTTGAGGACAGCCTCCCTCTTCCTCCAAGGGCTTCTTCCGGTGGGCACCGCCGCCACAAAAGGAGTTCCAGGAGGCGCTCTAAGCGGAGACGGAAGGACACTTCGTCGTCTTCTTCAGGTACTTCTTCGCAGAGCTCCAGCAGTGACGAGGAAGCTTCCTTGAAGCTTTATTGGGGTTTTGGTGAGACATCTGGGCTTCCTAAGTGGGTTTGGGAGCGTAGGGCGAACTCCCACCGTGCCAAGTATGGGGCGGTGCAAGACTGTCAGGAGGGGGTCTTGGTGCCTGACGTTAAAGTCTCCACCAATTCGGCCAGGGACCTTATTCCCGGTGCCCATTTGTCTGCCAAATTGCGGTCTAGGATTTTGAATGGGCGTTATGTTGACATTTTTAGCCTAGCCCCTCCACCCGACGGTCAAGAGCCTTTAGAAAAGGGCCATGCTCCTTCAAAAAATAGGCCAATTATAGCTAAAGCGGATAGGTCTTTTGAACGCTGGATGGATAGTTTTCAAGTTTTCGCTGGCGTGGTTTCCGCAGCCTATCCTAGGAGGTCTTTACATTTATGGGTCTACTTGTCCATAGTCCGATCGGCCTTCACAATGGCTGGTGAGGCCGCTGCGTTGGCTTATGATCAGAATTTTAGGCGCAGGGCGGCCAAGATCCCCACAGCCCGTTGGGATCGAAAGGACTTGGATGTCTGGACCACCTATGTCGCACCACGCATTGAAAAGAAGGCCCCTGACCAGCAGAAGTTTAGGGCTCTTCCTCAGAAGGCAGGTCGCCGGCAGTATTGTTGGGATTTCAATAAGGGTGCTTGCCAGCGGCAACCCTGCAGGTATTCACACCTGTGTGAGAAGTGCTCAGGGAGCCACTCGGCATCTGTGTGTACGGGGGCGCGGCGGCCCTTTCGCAAGGGGGGGGGCTCGCAGCAGCCCCCGAAGGCCGCCCCCCAGGTGCCGGCCGCCGGAGCCGGAAAATAGTTCCCTGTCCTCCCTAGCCTACACCCCGGTGAAGCTTCAGCCGCTGTTGTCCTTGTTGGATTTATATCCTGACAAGGAAGCGGCGTCATATTTGCGTGATGGGTTTTCCTTGGGTTTTAGGATTCCAGTTGCGTCAAATCCTATAGCGGGGAGGCTAGTTAACCAAAAATCTGTTAAGGATATGCCTGAGGTGGCGCGCAAGAAAATCAATAAGGAACTGGCTTTGCATCGTATGGCCGGCCCCTTTTTGGCCCCCCCTTTTCCTAATTTGCACGTGTCACCCTTGGGTATAGTGCCTAAGAAGGCCCCGGGGGAATTTCGCCTAATTCATAATCTCTCTCATCCTAGAGGCACGTCAGTAAATGACGTGATTCCTCCGGAGCTTTGTTCGGTGCGCTATGCTTCTCTTGATCACGCGATCAAGGTGATACGGAAGTTTGGGCCTGGTGCCCTTCTAGCGAAATGCGACATTGAGTCGGCATTTCGGCTACTTCCGATCCACCCTGATGACTTCTGGTTGCTGGGCTTTCAGTTTGAGGGAGGATTTTATTTTGACAAGGCTATGCCCATGGGCTGCTCTGTGGCCTGTGCAGCTTTTGAATGTTTTAGTTCATTTCTGGAGTGGGCCCTGCGTAGGAAAACTGGTCTGGGTGGGGTCACTCATTATCTCGATGATTTTTTGGTCGCCTCAGCAAGTGATACGGGGGACTGCGTTGTGATGTTGCAGGCCTTCGCTTCCTTAACGGAAGAGCTGGGCGTTCCTTTGGCAGCTGGGAAGACTGAGGGTCCCTCCACGCAGCTTACTTATTTGGGTATCTTGTTGGATACCGTGGCCCAGACTTCCAGTTTGCCGGCTGATAAGATAATCACTTTGAAACGTGTCATTGAGGAATTGTTTCCCTTGAAGAAGGTCACATTGCGACAGCTGCAGTCGCTGTTAGGTCATTTGAATTTTGCTTGCAGGGTGGTCGCCCCTGGGCGACCATTCTGCTCCCGCCTGGCCAAACTTACGGCAGGCTTGCATGCCCCTCAGCATAGGGTGCGCCTGTCTAGTCAGGTGCGTGCTGACCTTAGTATTTGGATGGAATTCCTAGAGGAATTCAACGGGGTGTCCTTGTGGCAGGATACTTTGAACCTCCACAATGACTTCCAGGTGCACTCAGACGCAGCGGGGTCCCTTGGCTTTGGTCTGTTCTGGGACGGTAGGTGGTGTGCTGAGCGCTGGCCTATGGCTTGGCGTGGGGAACCCATAATTCGGGACTTAACCTTTCTTGAGTTTTTTCCTATTGTAGTGGCCGTGCACTTGTGGGTTGAGCATTTCAAGGACCATCGAGTGTGTTTTTGGTCCGATAACCAGGCGGTGGTGAAGATACTAGCCAAGCAGTCTTCACGTTCCCCTAGGGTATCGGCCCTCTTAAGGGTTTTTGTTTTACATTGTTTGCGTTTTAATATTGTATTCTCTGCTCGTTTTGTTCCGGGCATATCTAATGAGATTGCTGATGCTCTGTCCCGTTTTCAGATGGAGCGATTCAGGTCCCTGGCGCCATTGGCTCGAGACCGTCCGGATATTTTCCCGGATCATCTCTGGAACCTTGGCAGCATTTAGTTTTACAGGGAGTAGCTGCATCTGTTGCCCCCTCTACCCTGAGGTCCTATAGAAAGGCTTGGGCGGATTTTTTATTATTTAATGGACAGGCAGTTACTGGGGAGGTTACGACCCCCCATTCTACCTCTCAGGTTCTTGAGTATTTGGCTCATCTGTTCCAGATGCGCCGGGCGGCCAGGACGCTGCGTCTTCATTCGGCAGCGATTTCCTTTTTTAGCAGGGCGTACTTTAACAGGGATCCTTGTGGGAAGTTTGTGGTACGCAGAGCTTTGGAGGGTTGGGGGCGACTAGCTCCTGCTAGGCCGGTTCTTAGGCGCCCTATTTCCTTTGAGTTGCTGGCACAGATGCGCAATAAACTGCGTGGCATCTGTTGGTCCTCATTCGAGGCTCGCTTATTTTCTGCAGCCTTCTCACTAGCCTTCTTTGGGGCCCTGAGAGTGGGAGAGGTGGTCCTCGAGCCCAAGCGGGATGGGAGTTCCAGGGGCTTGTTGTTGCAGGATGTGAGCGTGTCTCCGTCGGTTCTGCATGTTAATATTAGGAATTCAAAAACGGATCAGTTGGGTAGGGGAGCCGTGCTTAGGCTCCCGGCGACTGGGGATGGTGGACCTTGCCCGGTAAGGGATCTTAGGAAGTATCTTGCCTTGCGCCCTGCGGGCGAAGGGCCCCTGTTTATTCATGAGAATGGGCGCCCGTTGGGGCGGCATCAATTCACTAAGGTGTTGCGGAAAGCAGTCGCTGCATGTGGCCTTGAGGCATCAGAGTTTGCTCCTCACTCCTTCCGGATTGGTGCGGCAACGACGGCTGCCCATTGGGGTTTGTCTGAAAAAAGGATAAAGGACATGGGGCGGTGGAGGTCGGATGCGTTCAAGACTTATGTGCGCAAATAATGTGCTTGGTATTTATATTTCTGTTTTAACCCTAGGTCTGGTCACTATCCGTATCTGGATAGTAGGGCACAGTATCGTGCATTGGGCTGCTGACAGAGCTCGTCAGTCGGGATTGGGAGCCGGCCTGGGCCTTCCACAGCGAGTGCTAGTGTCCTGGATTTCCAGACGGGGGATGCGTTGGAGGGAATTCTTACCACTCATGCATAGGCGCATCCTACGGTTTGGCCCTCCTTCAGCGATTGTGGTACAGCTGGGGGAAAATGATCTGGTTTCCACTCCCTGCTTTGTTTTACGTATGGCTATGTTACAGGACCTTAGGGATCTGGCGGCTATGGTGCCTAATACTAAATTGATTTGGTCACAGCTGCTTCAACGCCGCATTTGGCGGGGTAGTCCCAGCCCGGCGACCGCCGAACGAGCTAGGAAGCGGATTAATTCCGCGGTGGGCAGTTTGGTGGTGGGCTTGGGAGGATGGGTCATTCCTCACCCTCGTATTTCCTACACGGACGCAGCACTGTACAGGGATGATGGTGTTCACCTTTCCACATTGGGGAATGAGGTATGGTTGGAGGCTGTGGTCTTCAGGTTGAGGGTGTGGTTTGGTCTGTGAGTGGTTGGCGGCGAGCGTAAGGGCTCGGGTGGCGGTTAGGCATTGGTTAAATTGGTTGGTGGAGGGGTATGGATTGGCTGTGCCTACCCCTCCAATGCTGCTGCGGCATGGGAATTCCGTTAAAGGAATTCTGGGGCTTACCATCCCCTTGTCCAAACCCCTGGAATCGGGTGCGGGCCGTGTAAGACCCCAAGGCGCAGGCAGGGAGGAACTGAAGGGTCTGTAACGCAGCTCCAGTTGCCCTGCTTGTTCCTCCACACTGACTTACGCTGGAATCCGGGAGTCAGTGCTATCCCCCAAGGCGGGGGGGATAGCTAGTCATAACCAATGCCTACGCAACCACTCTCAAAATTGTATGATAATAAAAGTTGTGGCCAAAATTATGCCAAAAACCTTAAACAAAAATTATGTGTGATGTGTGAGTTATTGGGTTAGGGATGGTTTTGGGGGACCTCAGCACGCAAAGCGTGTTCTCAATAAAGAGAGAGCACGTGTTGCGGATGGGGCCTGACAAAACATCCTCAGTGGCAGCTAGGCTGTGGCAAGGGAATTGATTTGATTGGAAATGGTTGTTACTGGGGAAAAAGGGATGTTGCCAATTAAGGGGTGGAGTCAAAGGTTATTTATACTGGGTCCACAGCCTGTTCCTTTCTCTTTCGCTGTGGACACCGGATCACCCGCCCGCCCTCCCTTTTTTATGGGCTTCTGCTTGACCTTGCTATTGCCTGTCATGGGGTCGTCCGCCTTGGTGCGGGGGCCTAGTAGGAATTTACCAATTGGCTGATTAGTGTGTGCCTTTTGGGTTTTGCCTACTACGTAGCAAATCGTCACAACTTGTAAGGTTGGCGGTTAGGCATTGGTTAAATTGGTTGGTGGAGGGGTATGGATTGGCTGTGCCTACCCCTCCAATGCTGCTGCGGCATGGGAATTCCGTTAAAGGAATTCTGGGGCTTACCATCCCCTTGTCCAAACCCCTGGAATCGGGTGCGGGCCGTGTAAGACCCCAAGGCGCAGGCAGGGAGGAACTGAAGGGTCTGTAACGCAGCTCCAGTTGCCCTGCTTGTTCCTCCACACTGACTTACGCTGGAATCCGGGAGTCAGTGCTATCCCCCAAGGCGGGGGGGATAGCTAGTCATAACCAATGCCTACGCAACCACTCTCAAAATTGTATGATAATAAAAGTTGTGGCCAAAATTATGCCAAAAACCTTAAACAAAAATTATGTGTGATGTGTGAGTTATTGGGTTAGGGATGGTTTTGGGGGACCTCAGCACGCAACAAAGGCACAACCTATTGTCTGGCAGTGCACTGTCCCAGGTTAAAGGTGTTAGACCTTGGGTGGAAAAGGAAGTAGCTACTACAGGCCAGATATTCTAGGCAGGGATATCAGGTGATTTTTTTGATGGCTGATAGTTGAACAAGAGAAAAGTATGTTCTTTGTTCATTGTATAACTTTAAAGCTTATTGCTGGTGGAATCTACACACATATAAAAAATGTTCTGAAAATGCTTTTATTATTATTATTATTATTATTATTATTATTATTATTATTATTATTATTATAAAAGTGTTTTTAAAAATACATTCAATTTTCCATAGCACTCACCATCACCATCTAGTGTCACATTGTATATTGCACCTAAAACACAATTAAAACGTTTTATTTGCAGCTGTATAACTGAGTCCCCTAACTGATTCAAATCAAGTTTTGCCAACACCTCTATTTAGGGTAGGCCTCTCAAGCTATAGAAATAAGCAACCACTGATCTTTAGCTCCTGCTTGGTAAAAACATCTCTCAGAAAGTAATTTTGTCTCTCGACGCTTTATTTAGGAGGCTTGCAATTGTTCACCCCTCTGTTCCATTATTAGCCAGGAATATTTGCTGTGGAAAAATCCCCACTGCCTTTCTTGTCTGCCCTTTATGCTGATGTTTGTCTGTAGCTCAGCCTGACTCCTCCTCTCTTCACATTTTGTTGTACTCTGAATATATACTCTCTCTCTCTCTCTCTCTCTCTCTCTCTCTCTCTCTCTCACACACACACACACACACACCTACCTACCTACCATCTATCTACCATCTATCTATCTACTTAGTGGAACTTGGGCTTCAGTTCAGGCACTGCCAAACTCAGTGGCAAGGCTCTTTTCATATTCAAGGGCACAGGAGTGACATTGGGGACCAAAGTGTTTTGCACAATATTGCCAACTCTCCTTCGAGCAGAGCAAACAGGTCAATGTCAGGGCAACACAGCACTCCGTCGCATTAATGCTTCCATGCAGAAGTGCTGAAGTCACCTGTTGTTTTCTTAAGAAGCTGAGCTAACCTAAATGGAAAAGTCACTGAGATTCATTATCTCCAAAGGAGAGTAGCTCCGTCTTCCTGCTGAGAAGCTTCCCTCTCTGAAATCAGCTGGAAAACATGTAAGGTCAAAATGCCCCCATGTAAAAGGAAACAATTATCTTTTTGGAGCACCCGCACTCTTAAGATTCAGCACTGCTTATGATGATCTTACATTGTGATTTACAAGTAACTTATATAATGTTGTGGTTTGGTTTGCACTCAACAAAATGTGTGCTTGCTCAGCCACTCTTTCATGCTAGAAGGCTAACCCAGAGGCCTCCAGTTTGTCTAGAACTGTTGTGTTGAAATATTCAGGCTCACGCACATGGCAATTTGCTACAGAGGCTCTTTGGGGCAAGAAGCAACAACACAGTCTCGTGGACTGACTTAATCAGTTGCCATTCACACTGCACAATTTCTGCCAGCCCCACAATTGGATAGGTAGCGTGAATAGACTGGCATGGGCTGGCATTGCTGTTACATGTGGCAGAGCCATTTTTCAGGGACAGGGTAGGCATCTGTGAGCAAGACTCAAATCAAGGCCAAGGGAAGAGCTGAATATCTTTTTACTCAAGGAGGCATTCTCCTTGCCCCCAACCCCTGAAACAAAGTGGCAGCTCAAGAGGAACATGCTGCTCTCCAACAATAACCATTGGGGTGGGTAACCTCTGGCCCTTCAGCCCCAGTTATGGTTGCCAACTCTCCTGTATACAGGAAGGATTGTCCTGTACTTCAAGGCCTCTCCCCCCCCCCCAAAGTTAGGGATTCTCTCCAAGTGCATGTGTTTGAAAAGGTTTCTGAAAGGTCAAGTATTTAAGCTCTGGGTAGCCAAGCACAGACAGATTTACAAATTCGTGTGTGTGTGTGTGTGTGTGTGTGTGTGTAAGACAAATTCCAGAAGGGCCATCCTGTCAGTCTGCATAGATTGGAATGGGTTGCTTTGAAGTCATTTCAGCACCAGATTGTTTTTAAAAATGCCCCCCCCCCCCCGCTCTGCCTCGCCCTGTCCTGTATTTGCCAGAACAAAGGTGGCAACCCTAGTCAGAATGGCCCATGGTCAGAGATGATGGGAATGGTATTAGACAATGATCCGTGCTGTGATAGGGAATGTCTTTATGTTGCATGTTGGAACATTTATGCTTCTGGTAGGAACCAGGCGACATGGACAGTTGAAGGCAAAGGGAGGATTCTCCTCTTCCAAAATGGGTCAGTGACAGTAAGTAAAATCCGGAAGACACTGGCCAAATTACCAGGTACAAAATGATTCTCTTGGATCTGCAAAAAGCTTTGATGCTGGAGGCATAGCGATGAATCATTGATGAGATTTTATCTACTGAGATAGATTAGTTCCATCTGCCACAATAATAAAAACAATAATCCTTGGCAACAATTACATATCCTCTACAGTTTTCAAAGTGCTGTGCAAACATTAACTAATCTGAGAACCAGCTGATGTACATTTTTAAAAAGAGAGTTTATATCAAAGTTTGGCTCTGGCCATACCGGCTTTTAAACGATTTCAGTAGGGAATGCAACCGAGGCAATGAACAGTTCGTGGCTTGCTTCCTGTGAGCGCAGGTTTGGTAGCAGTAACCCTTTGGGCCGCAGCATGAGAAACAAGGTCATCCCTGGCAATCGCTGAGCATCACTGCCAGTTACTGAGAGAGAGGGGCAAAGCAGCAGGGAGCTTGGCAGACTGTAGGCACAGTGGTGGGGGCGTTGGATTGGCTCCACTGCCATGACCTCACTGTGCCGCCACCACTCCCCTCTCCCTCTCAGCAAGCCAGGTGATAAATTGCACCCATTGAATAACTACTAAATAAAATGGAGTGCCTCTCTGAACAGTGTGAGCTTCCCTATCCACTCAACAGATGAGACTCCTTGTCCTTGTTGGGACCTGGTGTGTGCAGCCTAGAGGCAGGCAGTAGTTTTACTGGCAATTAACCACTAGAAGCTGCCCATATTTGAAAAGCAATTGCACTGTGAGATGCTTAGCACTGAACATTCATTTATTGTGCTCTTAGATACATGTGAATTAAGATTAGGGGGTTAGTGGGGGTATCATCTTTGGGTGCCCTTCAAGCCTGTGGTTTTATATCCATAAAATGGGGTTTTGATGTGACCCAAGTAGTCTCTTTGTCAAGTTAATGGTCCTTCACAAGTCTGTGAAAACATTTGTTTACAGTACTAGAGAGTTGGCCACGTACAGGTGTGTTGCCACAAATTAGTGATGGAGGGGGGCAGGCCTCTCTCCCTCACTTGGCTGGAGACCACTTCATCTGAGGTGTACGTAAGGAGTGCATTAGACTTGGGATCTGTCTTGTTACGTCTGGGATGGGATGGAGGTGGGACGACGTGGAGGCTTGTCTTGTCCTCTCTGCTAAACCCAAAGCTATGGCTTTGGGAGCCCTCCCCGGAAACTTTAGGGAGGAGCAAGATTGGTTGGAGTGTTAAATGATGTGAGAGCACACATATTTGTGTAAATAACACCTTATGCCACAAAGACACCATGATCTCTAGTAACCTTCCTTTCAAGGAAACCAAACTGAGGTATGTTCTGCCCCCCTGAAGTCTTTCACCACTTGGAATGCATGCACAGAAGGCCTTCTCGGTGGTGGCGCCCACCCTGTGGAATGGCCTCCCATCAGATATCAAGGAAATAAACAACTATCTGACTTTAAGAAGACATCTGAAGGCAGCCCTGTTTAGGGAAGTTTTTAATATTTGATGTTTTATTATGTTTCTAATCTGTTGGGAGCCGCCCAGAGTTGCTGAGGAAACCCAGCCGGATGGGTGGGGTATAAATAATAAACAAATTATTATTATTATCATTATAATAGTTGTTAAGTCATGTCCGACTCTTTATGACCCCATGGACCAGAGCATCTTTAAATTATGTGCATAACGGTGCAATCTTATACATATTTATTCAGAAGTAAGTGCCTTTGGGTTTAATGGGGATTTACTCTCACGTAAGTGGGTATAGGATCGTAGTCTGGATTTCTAGTTGCAGCCATAAATTCTAGTTGCCTAATTTTACTCAGATAAGGCGTCAAACAACATGAGATACAATGGCTGATAATCATTGTTTGTGTAATGATTATGAGATGCATTTGACATATATGTTCAATCACACTGCATATGGGCATATATACAGTTGCATGTTCCATATAGCAATCTGTGCTTTCAGACCATAAATAGCCCTGCTAAGATACAGATGTCAAATTTGCAGCCTGATTTTATTGCACAGCACTTTATGTCCTTGACGGACAAGGTGCTCTTTGCACTGCTGCTTTGTAAATCTGTTTATCTGTATACGTCATAGATCAGACCTAGGGTTTACAGTAAAACCTGCTTTAAGCAAATGACATTAATACCATTAACTTTTCTCCTAACATGAAGAAGTAGCATACAAATTGCCAGATTGAACAGGGCAGTATGTGTGCCTTGTAAAAAGTACATCCAACCTGGAATTGCTTCAGGCATTGTGTTTTACCTATTATGAAAATAGACCGAGAGGGTTTTTATTTATTTATTTTAAAAAAATCAAAACCAGTTGCTTTTTCAGTACAGTATTAGTAAAACAGGGCATTAAAAAAGAGGGTGAAAAATGAATTCTGCTTGCATATGAAAGGGGGCAAAAAAAACCCCCCAAAAGAGTTTGTAACTCCTGGGATGGGACTGCAAACTAATGATGGGGTGGGGTGGATGAGAGAAATGCTTAAAAGCTGCCGGGCACTTTGACAGACAGGACTGGTGGCTTCTCCTTTACATGGATTGCTTTTTGAGACATTAGTCTGATGGGAAGAGAGAGACAGACTCTAGGGCAGTGATCAAAGATGTTTATTTAATTACCAGAACATTAAGTTCTTCCATATAGAGCCACGGGGGTAAAAGGTTTTATGCGAAAAGAACCAACGATAAAACATCAAGGCAGGGCTTTACATTTTACAAAACAATCTGTGCTGCAGAAGGACATGAGGTTTGCTTTGTGCTGGCAGAGTACAGAGGAACTGTGTGAAGACAGTGGCACACACTGATACATTTTTAGTGGCTGGTGGATGGCCTGCAGTTACGCAGGGCTCAACATCAGAGAGAAAGGACCAATACATATAGACCGATTCGTTGTGCTTGGTTTTCAGGAGCAGTAATGCTTCTTAATACCAGTTGCTGGAAAACACAAGAGTGGGGAAGTGATGTTGAACTCAGGTCCTGCTTGCGCACTTCCCCTTCCACAGGCTTCTGTGTGGCTAGTCTACTGGCTTGAATAGCAGAACTATTCTTATGGCCAGGGGGAGACACACATCCACAAAACTGACTGCCACCCGGGCAGCTAAGCAAAAACACTGTGCTCCTTCTTAATCTTTCTCTTTACCACTTTCCCCCCTTTCAAGCTAACTCCTTCTATAGGGTATACTGCAAGGGTGCCCAAACCTTTTTCAAAGAGGGCCAGATTTGATGAAGTGAACATGCATGAGGGCCAACCAAGGTCAAGGATTGACCAAGGATTGAAGTTGTTGAGCTTTTTTTGGGAATTTCCCCTGGGAAATAAACTGCCACAGGGGCTGGATTAAACCAACCAGCAGGCTGGATTAGGCCCCCTGAATGGACTTTGGACATGCCTGGGGTATAGGGTCCTGCTCTTTCTAGGCACTTCTCTCAGAAAGCTACACCTTCCCCCTTAAACCCTTTCCAGACAGGGGCTCTATGTCAAAATGAGGCACAAAAACCTGATTTTTCTAGGTGCATATTGGAAACATTACGTTTCTGTGTCGTGGCCCTTGGTTACTGTTCTACCACTTGCTGTCCGCACCAGTGGCGGGGGGGGGGGGACTTGTACATGTGTCTGAGTTGTGATTTTGCACCCTACCTCCCCCACTTCTCCTCCTTCGAAGTGCTTTGGGTTTTGATTTGTCTCTCCCCTCGCCCCAACCAGCTTGGAACTGAAACTGAGTGAAAGAACAGCCTACAGTGGTACCTCGGGTTACAGACGCTTCAGATTACAGACTCCACTAATCCAGAAATAGTACCTCGGGTTAGGAACTTTGCTTCAGGATGAGAATAGAAATCACGCGGTGGTGGCGTGGCAGCAGTGGGAGGCCCCATTAGCTAAAGTGGTGCTTCAGGTTAAGAACAGTTTCAGGTTAAGAACGAACCTCCAAAATGAATTAAGTATGTAACCAGAGGTACCACTGTATCTGTATTTTAAGTCAGTGATATACAGTGGTACCTCAGGTTACATATGCTTCAGGTTACATATGCTTCAGGTTACAGACTCCGCTAACCCAGAAATATTACCTCGGGTTAAGAACTTTGCTTCAGGATGAGAACAGAAATTGTGCTCCGGGGGCGTGGCAGCAGCAGGAGGCCCCATTAGCTAAAGTGGTGCTTCAGGTTAAGAACAGTTTCAGGTTAAGAACAGACCTCCGGAATGAATTAAGTACCGGTACTTAACCCGAGGTACCACTGTATACTTTATATAAATACCAAGTCTGGATGTTTACTGGGATTCCTGCTGTTCTACAAGTACCAATTGTAAGAAGTCCATTTGTTCTTGGCTGTGTGTACACATTACTGGATTGAAACACAGCTAAGTTGTTGCTTTTCTCAATTCCGATCGAATCTGGTTTGGGGATGAACAGATCAAACAGCCCGATTTCATAATAAACCACAGGATAGTTACAGGTAAGAAATGAATCGTGGCTAACGTTGTGTGTATACTGCTTCCCAGACCTGTGATGGGAGCACCTGGATGCAGTGTAAATGGGAGTGTTTACAGACCCTGAGTCCATTTCGATCAACTTTGTGTGGTAAACAACTGCAGTATGCTCAACTCATACAGCTGCATTGTAGTCACCTTCTTTTTAAGATTGTAAGTGGTTTTTTTTTGCCAATTAAGATGGTCTTCTCCTTCTCCTTCTCCTTCTCCTTCTCCTTCTCCTCCTTCTCCTCCTCCTCCTCCTCCTCCAAAAGAGTCCATTTTGTTTGTTTGTTTTAAACAAACACCATGTCCCCGTGGTTGAAAATGTCAAACTACATTTATTTCTGGTGAATTGATGCTGGACGGCTGCCCTTTTACTGGGGATCTGCCCAAGTTCCAGAGCTCTGTAATATTTTTTTAAAATAAAAATTAATGAAGTACTCAATGCAAATGCTGCTTGTGTGGCGTACTTAAGTTACCAGCTGTGTAACTGAGCAGGAAGGAATCCAGAGCTTAGCAGCAGCCCAGCATAATAAATGAGGTTGTTTGTCTTGCAATAATGGAATGATAATTGTGATAATTTCAGAAGTCGCTCTCATTAGGCCCCATGAGATCTCATGCTTGCTTCCCATCGTTTAAATATGTATGTCGTCTCCCTGAGAGTGTCTTCTTGATGAGGAAATGTAAGCACAGAGATACTGGAAAAGATGATGGCAAGTTTCTCCACCCCCCACCCTCCGCCCATGAGAACCTTAAAACAACAGACTAAAGTTTCACCTGAATTTGCATTGCCAGTGGTATAAAAAAAAGCCCTGGCAGAGAAGAGAAGGAGGACTTGGAAAAGACTGCTTTCTTTTCCTTGGCAGACAATGTATATATTTACTGACTTGTAAAATAACAGTAAACCGTCTGGTATGTAAAGACAGCAGATGAGAAAATAGTATGTTATGGGTATTGATTTTCATTTTCTTACTCAAGCGTTAGGCATTCATTAGCCCTCTGCTTTCCCCAAATGTAAAGGCACAATTCTACACCTGGTTTCTACCAAGTGAGGGACTATAGGATTTGGTGACAGCCCTGTTTGGACGGTATATAGGAAGAGGCCTTATACCTTAGTCAGAAGATTGGTCCATCTAGGTAAAAAAAGGTCAAGGTCAAGGACCCCTGGATGGTTAAGTCCAGTCAAAGGTGACTATGGGGTTGCAGTGCTCATCTCGCTTTCAGGCCGAGGGAGTCAGTGTTTGTCCACAAACAGTTTTCTGGGTCATGTGGCCAGCATGACTTAACTGCTTTTGGTGCAACGGGACACCGTGACGGAAACCAGAGCGCATGGAAATGGTGTTTACTTTTCTGCCGCAGCGGTACCTATTTATCTACTTGCACTGATGGGCTTTCAAAATGCTAGGTTGGCAGGAGCTGGGACAGAGCAATGAGAGCTCATTCCGTCATGGGGATTCAAACCACCGACCTTCAGATTGGCAAGCCCAAGAGGCTCGGTGGTTTAGACCACAGTGCCACCTGTGTCCCATTGGTCCATCTAGCTCAATACTGTTAGCACTGACTAGCCATGGTTCTCCAGGGCACCAGACAGGCATGTTCCCAGACCTACCTGGAGATGTCAGGTATTTTGAGCTTTAATGACAATCATGGAGGGGTGAGTCAGATCAGGGAAAACGGGTGAGAACAGCTTGAGGGGCTCCAGAGACTCTGGGGAAGGACCATGTCAGGGCCCCAGGAAGCATCAGAGATGTCCAAGAGAGATACCACAGGTGAGTAATCCCAACCAGGGAAAGCATCCAGGAGCATGTGAACCCATCACCCTATGTTAGAACTCACATGCAGTCCCAGCACCAAGTCACACCATGCCAACTCTGCCACCAGCCCTGTCATTGCTTCTCATGCCACCAGAGCCTAACCCTCTGTCAGTTCCGCCCACCAAGGAGGCGACAGAGACCCAGTCACCTCCTCTGTCAGCTAGGACACGGAGATGCCAGTGCAAACAGACAGCTCAGGCCCAGCCCACCAGAAGAAGTTCCCATCTGCTTGCCCAGTCCAAAGAAACGCACCACTTGTTGCACTAAAATCATGCATACCTGCTCCTTTATAATGGGAGCTCACAGCGTGGGTTAACCTCTGGATCAACATCTTAGCACGCTTAGCTATGCTATGCACGTGGAGTGCCTTTGGACCTCACCTTGCTTATATGCAATTTGAACATCAAAGGTTTGGGACTGAAATGTAATCCAAGTATGGTGATTTTGTCCAGTGAAAGCCAAGATACCAGGGACTGGCTCAAAGAACTTTTGCATGCAAAACAGATGCTGTACCACTGACCTGAAGCTCTTCCCTTGCGGATGAAGAGCTGGCAACTGCTGGTCATTTTTTCCTTTGTTTTTTGCTATTTTGATTTGGAATTAGATTGTACTCCTGACTCCTCCTTTTCAAATTGGTCCCACATTTACCTGTCCCATGCCTGACATCATGTGATGTCAAGTATTGGACAGTGGGTGGAATTGGACAGGTCACACCATGGGCCGATTGAGAAAGTCTGGGTCAGAGGTTCCTCGCTGCTGTTTTATATTACTTACCCTGAAATCTGAAGTGCATATTGCTCACCTCGTGAAGCTGAATTAATACACAAATAGGACATAACCAGGACTTCCCTTTTAGGCCTTCTAAGGTTTCCAGCAAGGTTCAAGTGCCTGATATTGAATATATTCAAGATTAAATTGCATGTGATGATGAGACTATAAAAACATTTGAAGAGGGCTGTGGTTATTTTTTTATATCTTGTAAAAGCCAGGGATACAGAGCTTGAGGAATATAGTCTGAAATACAGGACAGGAAAGCAATTGACCACTTTTGCCCCTGCAAAAATAGCACTTCAAGGCAGATCAATCCAACATTAAGGATTTTAAAGCAACATATATTTCACCTATTTGTGGGGAATCTGTACATTTTGATGTATCCCACAGTTACGTCAAGTGCCTCCATCACAAGCAGATTAGGCGGAGAAATGGTGTTTAGCTTCATGAGTTACTAAGAATTTTAATCCAGGCCTCTCCTAGGTGGCTTCCAGACCTGGGGTTGCTCATACAATACAGGATCAGACCCTTAGTCTCAGGGTCATTGTTTGGAGCTCCACTTTGGTCAAAAGATTCCTGCATTGCAGAGGCTTGGACTAGGCGACCCTCATGATCCTTTCCAATTCTATAATTCTATGATTCTACTTTTTAGGTGGGGTTCAATCACATTCCAGTAAATTCAGGGGTACAATTATAGTTGATTCAGAGGTCTTACACCTCAAACCCCCTTCCCCAAAGACTAGACTTTTTGCAATAAGGAAAGTGATGGGAAAATGCACTGGAAACTGTGGCTTAGCAACTTCACCCCAACCCAGGTTGGGTGGGATGCTCTAGGGACCAAATATGGTACTGGTCCCTGGCACATTGAGGGGGGGGGGAAATTGCTGGTCCACCCTATCAGCTAGTTTGAGAAGCACTGGCACGGCATCCCCACAAACAAATTGGGATGAATGCTTAATAAATGGGTTGTCTAGTCAAAGGCAGATACATCCAGCCTTTGTTGTTTATTCTCCTGAATTATTTCCTTTATTTGTATTATTTATTTATATTTATATTTATATGTATTCATTATTTGTATTTACACACTGCCCTTTGCTTAATGTTCTCACAGTGGGTTGCAAACAGATCACAGTTTAAGTAAGTACAATGTACAATGGAACCATAAAATAAAAGCAACCAACATCCAAATAACAAAGAGAGGAGCAAAACTACGGTGGAGAATTGCAAAGCACAGCAAATATAGGAAGTCAGTTCTCCTGCGCAGGAGAAGCCTGGGCATCTCACTTTGTGAATAGATTCATTATTCTCCAGAGAGCTGCTCCCCACTTGACAAAGGTCAGTATTACTCCCCAAGGATGCAGTAGACACAACCGTATCAAGTTGAGGTTTAACACACCGTTGGCCTGCTGCTGCGCCCGAGTAATGAAGCCGGAGAGACGCAGTTTCCTTAGTGCAAACCTAAAGAATGGAATGCCAACAAGTAGGCAAAGGACCAGGATCAGAACTTGGCCCTGTGGAGAGCTTGATGAAAAGAAACCTGATATCCCCTTGGTCACTGGCTTCCTCTGGCTTTTGGGATGTGCTAATGAAACTAGATGCCCATGGTGAACTGCTAGCTTGTTCCCTGTGAATTATAACTCATCTAGCAACGGTCACTTCACTGTGAGGCTGCACAATGTTGACAAGGGTGAAAAACAACAACATTGACCCTATATCTAGGCTGCAGCGCTTGAAGCGTTTTGCGGCTGAGTGCTTCCACTCACCGTCAACGAGCTCAGGCTATAGTTAGTAAGTAGGTTTGAAAACTGAGACTTTGCAGACGTCTCCTTTTACTACATAGCCTCAGCTAATTTTACACCGAACCACTGTTAAATTACTTATTTCTGGTACGGTTGTATCTTTTTTATAAAAAACCCCTCTGCCAGCTCTATGAATCCACCAAAAGCATTGGCAGAGGTTGTGAAGTGCTTTTACAGCTGTATTATCTTCACGCGGTAATTTCTGAAGCAGTTATCAAGCTGAAATTGTAAATGTGCGTGTGCATGTGAGAAATGTGTAATTAAAAGTAAAAAGACTTCGTAGTCTGTAGATGGCTTCGTGGTAGTTTCCCATACCATTTAAAATGGATATTACACTTGCATCACTGAGATAATGGTGATTAAAATGACATTTTTATTGATGGAGATCCCTTCTGAGGGACTTTCAAGCTTGGCAAAAGATTTCAGGACCAGCTGCAGTGCAGGCAAATGCTGAGCTAGCTTCTCCAAAAGGCTGACCTATTACAGCGTTTGCCTAACTTGGAAAATAGTCATACCTTGGTTCTCGAACGCCTTGGTAATTATACGTTTTGGCTCCCAAATGTAGAAAACCCAGAAGTAAGTGTTCCGGTTTTCGAACATTTTTCGGAAGCTGAACATCCGATGTTGCTTCCGCTTGGGTGCAGAAAGCTCCTGCAGCCAATCAGAAGCCGTACCTTGGTTTTGAACATTTCCGAAGTCGAACGGACTTCCATAACGGATTACGTTCAAGAACCAAGGTACGAGTGTACTCTGGTCAGCTGAATACCTAGCTGCTCCGATAAAGTCATTTTAAATCATGTTATGAAGTAAAGAATAGAAAACAAATGCATCCCATGTGATGTTGTGTATGCAATTGCTATAACAATGTAGCGTAGTAGTAAAATTATTTAGGGAGACTGGGGCTTATCATTGTGTTGTCATGTGTGTATGTAGGCAGACTTTGCAGCAGTTCTGGGGAACATTTGACCCTCCAAATGTTGGTGAACCACAGCTACCATCAGCCCCAACAAACATACCCAATGGCCAGGGATAATGGGAGTTGTAGTTTTAGCAGTATCTGGAAGGCCAAAGGTTCTTCACACCTGCCCTATGCTGTAGGGAGTATATCAGTGATGGCCAAACTTGGCCCTCCAGCTGTTTTGGGACTACAATTCCCATCATCCCTGACCACTGGTCCTGTTAGCTAGGGATGATGGGAATTGTAGTCCAAAACAGCCGGAGGGCCAGGTTTGGCCATCACTGGAGTATATCACAAGCTGCCTTACCCAAGTTAGACCATTTGCCCATTCAACCAAGGGTGTTATAGACTTCAAGCTTGTTTTTCACAAGAACCCTGAGTTCCACCAACCACCACACCCTGGAGTAAATTACTAGCTCAGCTCAGAACGCTAAGGAACAGAGTGCCTCTGAGTACATGTCTAGCCCAGGGATTTGCAATCAGCACCAGTACAAACTCACAAGTCCTTTCACATACAAACCTACTCCTGCTTCAATTTCTCTCCACCCTGCTGCCCAGTATTCTTTCTAGGAATCCTAACTTAGAGCTTTAAAGTTGTTCCTATTGTCAGACAAGCGGAAGGCAGAAATTCTTGCTGATTTACCGCAAATCACCTGCGCAGTCAAAGCATAGTCAGGGCTGTTAGAAAGCCCTTTTGTAAACAGTCTCATCCTGCTCTTTAAATGTCCAGCTTCTGGAGATTCAGAGTGTCTGGGGCTGTTTGCAAAAGAGCTTCCAAGCAGCCTCATGCTGTGCTCTGAAGTCCAATAGCCAGGGCTTCAAAGCACAGTGTCACCTGACATCACTATGATGTCATCTGGAGCAGGTCATACCACTAAGAGGTATCTTGCAATGCTATCACTTTGATGTGTGCAGGATGGGCACCAGCCTTTAGTTTGAGACTGGGAAGTTACAATGGCTGGACAAGGTAAACAAGCTACCTGATGCCTCCACACTCTGGAGATGCCAGCTTCTTTTTCTTTTAAGATGAGGAACTGGAGGCAGAGCATTCCTCCACTCAGTTATGGTGCATCAACATCCAGCCAGCAGCAGGATAGGGAGCAGGCAGCTGCCTCCGGTAGGCTATGTTATTCCTGGCTGCAACCCTAACCATGTTTATCCAGAAGTAAGTCTCATTTATTTCATTCTATTTCCTAACCAAATATGCTTAGGTTCCCAGCCAGGAGTGACATATGCCCCACAGGTTTGCTGGGAGATGAGATGCTGAAGCTAGGAGTGCCTTGGACTTAATAAAGTCTCCTCTGCCTGTCCCACACACTCCTCTGGGAGGGCATGCCTCGCTTGTTTCTGTTCTCTACTTGTGACACTTTATAGCTCAAATGATACAGGATAGCCTGCTGGGTCAGAAGAATTTTGCCATAGTGTAAGGGATAGGATGGTTTTCAGATGCTTCCCAACCCTACAGTTCGTCCAGTTCATTCAAGAAGGAACGGTTGCCTCTTTGCAGAAGCTATTAAGGGCTACAGAATGAGGCTACATCATTTGTCTATTCCATTCAGTTCTCTCCAGTTTGTTAGATTTCTAACAACAGGGCATATTCACCATAGCACAGTAGCAAGCAAGCTACACCAGAAATCTCCCTGGGTCCCCCAAAATGAGCATAATCTAACAATGAATTGTGGAAAGCTGTCACTCCCGCGAAAGCCCACATTTATATTTTCTCCTAAGAAACAGGAAGCTGCCTTAACCGAGTCAGAACCAGAGATCCATCAAGCTTATAGTCAGACAACAGGTCCATGTTAGAGCTGGAGAAGGTTTAGAAAAGGGCAACCAGGGATTTAGCAACTCCCCTATGAGGAAAAATCCCAATATCTGGGACTTTGTAGTTTAGAGAAAAAGTGAGTAAGACAAAACGTGGCAGAGGTGGATAAAATTATTTATGGAATGCAGAAAGCGGACAGGGAAAGTTTCTCACATAACACTGGAACTCAGGGACGTTCAATGAAGCTGGATGTTGAGAGAGTCAGGACAGACAAAAGAACGTACACAGTGTATGGAAATTTGCTTCTATGTAAGGCCTTTACCATTACCTTTTAAAGGCAGTGATGGCCACCAACTAGGATGGCTTTAAAAGGTAAAGGTAAAGGGACCCCTGACCATTAGGTCTAGTCACGGATGACTCTGGGGTTGCTGTGCCAACGTCTGCAGACAGCTTTTCCAGGTCATGTGGCCAGCATGACTAAGCCGCTTCTGGCAAACCAGAGTAGAGCACAGAAACGCCATTTACCTTCCCGCTGGAGCGGTGCCTATTTATCTACTTGCACTTTTTTTATCTACTTGCACTTTGACGTCCTTTCGAACTGCTAGGTTGGCAGGAGCAGGGACCGAGCAACGGGAGCTCACTCCATCGCGGGGATTCGAACTGCCGACCTTCTGATCGGCAAGTCCTAGGCTCTATGGTTTAACCCACAGCACCACCCACGTCCTGGCTTTAAAAGAAGATTAAACAAATTCATAGAAGAAAAGGAAACCAATGGCTTGTAGCCACGCTGCTTTTACATTCACCGATGAAATCCCTATGCCTCTCAATGCCAGTTGGTGGGAACTGCAAGTAGGGAAGGTGCTGTTGAGCTTAAGTCCTGCTTAAGTGCTTCCCATAGGCTTCTAGTTGGCCAGTGTGAGATCAGGGTGCTGGACGAGATGTGCCATATATCCGATCCAGCAGCCCTTCTTACATTCTTAGTTTAGGATTATCTACACCTGGGGTTTCCCAAACTTGGGTCTCCAGCTGTTTTTGAACTACAGTTCCCATCATCCCTGACTACTGGTCCTGCTAGCTAGGGTTAATGGGACTTGTAGTCCAAAAACAGCTGGAGAGCCAAGTTAGGGAAACTCTAGCCTACACTGTCCACCCATAGCTCTATTAAGTTTCAGGGATGCGGGTGGTGCTGTGGTCTAAACAACTGAGCCTCTTGGGCTTGCCAGTCAGAAGGTCAGCAGTTCAAATCCCCGTGATGGGGTGAGCACCCATTCCTCTGTCCCTGCTCCTGCCAACCTAGTAGTTCAAAAGCTCATCAGTGCAAGTAGATAAATAGGTACCATTGCGGCAGGAAGCTAAACAGTGTTTCCTTGCACTCTGGCTTCCGTCAGTATTCCATTGTGCCAGAAGCGGTTTAGTCATGCTGGCCACATCACCCAGAAAGCTGTCTATGGACAAATGCTGGCTCCCTTGGGCTGAAAGTGAGATGAGTGCTGCAACCCCATAGTCGCCTTAGACTGGACATAACCGTCCAGGGGTACTTTACCTTTTTTTTTTTAACCTATCAAGTTTCAGCCCTATCTGAAGATGCCAGGAACTGCAGCTAGGTCCTTCTGCATGCAAAGGCAGCTGATCTACCACCGAGATATGTCCTTTCCCTGAAGCTGAGTTCAATCACTGTTTTACTCAAACATGGATATAGGCTTTCAAGAGTTAATGGAACCTGCTCCCCGTCTCCTTCTTGTATTCCTTATGATAAATGTTTCCAGCTCATTGATAATGATCAGAAGCATCTCTGTGTTGCAAACTCCATAACTTTTTACTTGCATGCCAGACTAAATGTTCTGCCTTCCCAAGTTTTATTGGGGAGGCATGGTGGCGCTCCATTGCGGTTCTGGGCTGCTGCTCTGTTAACTTTCTTATTGGTTAGTTTTGTGGTTTGCTCACAACCTAATTCGTACTTGCTTTCATGACATTTTTGCAACCCACCCTGGGACCATTCACTGAAGTGAAGGCTATGAGTATGAATAAGAAAACAAATAAATACAATATTTTGAAGCCATGATTTAAGCAGAGTCTTCTTTTTTTAAATAATAATAACCACACACCCAGAACTTGGGAAATTTAGACAGTGGATTCTTCTAGGAGGATCGACCTCAGTTTGAAGTGTGTGTGTATTCAGGAACAGATGCCGGCCCCACTACACATCAATGCTTCAGCTTTCCTTTTACCTCTGCTGATGACTTTGCTGTCAGATACATTTATTTTATAAACCAGGACCACAGCCAGTCTTAGTCAAATCAAAGCTCTTCCCTTGCTTCCGCGCAAGCTTTGCAAAGGCTGTCTGTTTGCTGATCGTTTCCTGGGCCCGTGCCAAATAGTCTGGGAGGCGTCTTGCATCTCTGCTTATGTCTGGGGCACTGTTGCAGCATTTCAACGAGGCCAAAGACATTTCGATTGCAGGCTAATCCAGATCAGACTATATTAAATCTAAACAACCTATGGTCATAAAACGGTCCCCCCGCTTTGGAGCTGCATATTTCTCTCTCTCTCTCTCTCTCTCTCTCTCTCTCTCTCTCTCTCTCTCTCTGTGTGTGTGTGTGAGAGAGAGAGAGTTTACATTGCAGCATTTAGAGAGAGTCAGAAGGTGAGATCGCGCTGGTCTTTGAATGCAGGGATCAGAAAACGAAAGCATAAATGGGTTTGCCAACTCTTTCAAAAAGCAGGAGCCTGTCTTTTCTCCTTGTATTGTTTGTAACAGTGCTGCACAGAGATAATGTAACATCTGGTTTTGTTGGAGAGGCAGAAATTTGCACCGAAATATTGTGCATGCTTGCTTTTGGGCCTGCCCACCTGCCGGCACACTTGCACTTTTTACCCTGACCCGCAGCATTCTTGCATGATCCTCCTTTCATCTCAAAGTGAAGTTGGACAAACATTCATATGGAAACGCTGCTCTTTTCTGTACAATGCAACCTCAGTTCCTCCTCTAGTCAAGGCATTCAATCCCTGCTTATTTTGAGATTTATTTATTTTTAATGAAACTGCTTGGAAAGCTATGGCTTCTTTCCCTTTCTACACCTTTTGAGATTGCGTAGATCAAACCGGCGAAAAGCTGCTTACCCTCAGGCGCCATAAAACCCTTGGTCAGGTCCAGGGGACAATCTCTAGGCACACAATGCAGCTTTACCATTGGTGTCTCCCCCCCTTTTTTAAATTAGTTTTCCAAATTTATAACAAACAAATAAAAAGAAAACATCAAAAAACAAACAAACATTTATCTAGCTGTAATAATTCCACTTTTGTTAACATTGTTGGGTGACTTCCTCGAATCCCCCTGGCTGAATTTCCATATAAATCATTGTAGCAGTTTTCCAAAACTATTTCCACATAAAATTTACTTAGTCAATTAACATCTTTCTTTCTTTTCATTTTTTTACACCATAATATTCTACAACATCACTTATTTAAATCCTAGGCCAATCTGATGCTCACAAGTAATTCTATTTAAGTTATCTTAACATATTTAGCTAAATAGTCTTTAAATTTCTTCCATTCCTCTTGGTACTCCTTTTACCATTGGTGTCTTGCATGGGCATAGCTGGGAGGGGGAGGTAGGGGGCAGCTGCCCCCTCCCCTAATCAAGTAAAACAAAAAATACTTAAATAACTGAGGTTATGCACCCCCATGAAGTCTGCCCCCCAACATAAATCCTGGCTATGCCCATGGTGTCCTGCCATGTTAGTTGTCTGGCTGGAAGTCTATGAGCCAAACTAAATGTAACATTTGACGCATAGTTTGATCTGGTGTGCTTGATTTTTTTAAAACAGCCCTATAAGGATTGTGGTGCTGAGCGGGAAAGGCTTTAACCCTTTGCCCCCATGACAGTTCCAATCAGAATCCGCTCCCCCTTCAATCACTGCTGTTTGCAATGGGAGAAAATTTTCCACCATCAACAATGGGAGTTTTCCTTCCAACACAAACAACAAGCATTGGCAAGGGGAGGGAATTCTGAACAAGACCGTGATGCCACAATAAACACAGGACTGGACACATTCTAAGGCTGCAGTCCTAACCCTTCTTACCTGGGTGAGTCCCCATTAAGTCAGCTCTGAGTAGACATAGCTAGGATTGCACAGTAAAACTCTCCCAAGGGGCTATGTGAAGGTTCAGATACAAATAATTGAAAAATGCTTCAAACAGAAAGAAAAGCCTCCTGGATACTGGAACGAAAATGCGTTTTTCCAGCCAATGGAATCTCAAGCAAATGTACAGTATATGTTTTCCAAATAACTGAAGAAGCACATTTTGAAAGGAGACAAACTTCCTCAATCTTATCTGCTAAAAATGCTGAGTAGTACCAATAATGTTTGTATCATTTTGGTGGCTACAGAACCTAGTACAGCATTTTTGAAAATGCCAGCTAAAAGTGCCCATTTATTATAAGGAACTTGGGTAGGTTTCACATCAGTTCATTGTGTTTTACTCTGTAATTAGTCATTTAAAATCAATTGTTCAGTGAAAAATGTTGCTAGCATAGTAGTTATTTTCCAGTCAGTTACGTCATCACACAGCAGAAAACCAGGAATTTATGGCTGAGAGTATCACAGTTTTTGACTTGCATTTTTTAAACACACACACACACACACACACACACACACACACACACCAACCAACAAGCAATTCTGAGGGTGGGAATGGATTCTATTCTTTCCCCACCTCTCACATAGTAAAGTGGTTTAGCAATTTGTGAATCATTTAGCAAAAAGCACCTGTCAGGGAACTGCCATTGGAGCCAGAGGCGGAGGGAAGGCTCCAGAGGGATGCCGGATAGGGTCCCAGCAGGCAGGGCCCATCTGTTGGGGAAGGAAATCAGCGTAACACCAGTGGAGAAGGGGGGCAGATGGGGGAATCGGAGAGGGGGTTCCAGGAGTCTTCACCAGAGACCAGCGGAGAGAGCACGGGTGCTCCGCTGCCCACACCCAGCCTGCGCAGAAGACTTCCGCGCAGGGAGAGTAGGAGGAGACTTGGCGTCAAAGAACTTCTTTGCTGGAAGAAGTTCAAGAAACACCCACTGACGGATTCTGCCAGCGACTGAGACAGCCACGAAGTGAAGGGCTGTCCAGACAGAAAGGGTTCAACCAGGTAACCTGGCCAGGAGTGGCGGCAACTTAGGCACGATCAACCCCTAGAACCATTACAGCACCGAAGGGTGAATATTAAAAAGTGAGCTTGTGGCCCGTGTAAGCTCACCCTGCAGAGCATGAGACTCTCAGTGTTGTGGGTCTGAGCCCCACGTTGGGCAAAATATTCCTGTGTTGCAGGGTGTTGCCCTAGATGACCCTTGTGGTCCCTTAAAACTCTACAATTCTATGATTCTACAAGGAGAGCTAAGCTGGACCAGCCTAAAAGTCCATTAAGTCCCCCATCTTGCTTCCTAGAGTGGCCAATAAGATGTCCCCAGGAAGTCCACAAACAGGGCTGCCTCTGAACTTGGAGTAATGTCTAGTTGAACTTTCAGCAGCTCTTCACGAAGATTCGTTCCCAGTCCTCCTAGATCATGTTTTTAACTGAACTAAAATGTTTGAACTTGGGATTTTGCTGCATATAAAGCAGATGCTCTAATGTTGCATTTCAGCTCTTCCCCAGATAGCTCCCCTGTTAGGAATTCTGAGTGCATATAACACTCAGGGTCCAAAGGCCAGGCATGCCCAAGGACAGGCCACTATGTCATATTACAGCTTGCAACATTACCATCTACTTTGGAAAGTCTCCTCTGTATCAAAATATGCTTGCCATGCAGCAGGGGTTGGGTGAAATTGTCCTTTGGGAAACACCAAACCTAAAGCCCCTCTAGACATGCAGATCTAGCTGTGCAGCTCTTTGGATCTTAGCCATGTGTTATCCATGGTAGAATAGCTGGCACGTCACATTCCAAGGTAGAAATTCCAAATACAGTGGTACCTCGGGCTACATACGCTTCAGGTTACATATGCTTCAGACTCCGCTAACCCAGAAATATTACCTCAGGTTAAGAACTTTGCTTCAGGATGAGAACAGAAATCATGCTCCAGCGGCGTGGCAGCAGCAGAAGGCCCCATTAGCTAAAGTGGTGCTTCAGGTTAAGAACAGTTTCAGGTTAAGAACGGACCTCCGGAACGGATTAAGTACATAACCCGAGGTACCACTGTACCTATATCAAGGGCGGGGAACCTTTTGCTAAACTACAACTCCCATCAGCCCCAGCAAGCATGGCCAATGGCTAGGGAAGATAGGAGTTGTAGTTCAGCAACACCTGGGTGGTAGAGAACTTCCCCATACTTGACCTATAGAATAGAATCATAAGATAGCTACAACCCTCGTGTGTGTTTGCATTTCTGCAACAAAAAATGGGATGTTTTCATATGTTTACATATACTCCGCCCCCCAATTTTGCCTTTATTTCCCCAGTGCAAAAAAAAAAACTGGTACAACTGTTGAAAGCTCTTGTTTCGACACAACCTGAAATTCTTAAATAATTAGGCGGCACAGATAGGCAGCCTGATAGAAATTTTGTGATCATTGACTTCCTGTCTTGAGGACCCTGGTACATTAGCTCTTATCAAAGTTGGAAGAGCTGCTACAACATAGTCATTGTAGATACCGGATCAATAGCTGGCAAGCTGCCTGAAGGTCAGATAAAGTACTTAGGCAGGCAGTTTGCCAGGCTAAAGAGATGTCAAGAAAATCAATTAGTCTCTAAAGAAAGAGCAAGCTAACTAAAAATCCAATCGTGAAAGGCTCTCTATATTTCAAAGGCAGCTTATTAGCGTTAGCTATATCTTTATCTCTTTAATAAAATTACATTTGCTAAGCAATTAAACCAGACTCCGGTTATATGAGGCTAACACAAAAGGGATTGTAAACACCTGAACAGCACGAGATTAGAAATAGCGGCAATGGGTGGATATTTAATCAAGTTCCTTCCTAGGTACCCTGCTACATAGTTTTTGATTATGTTGTTCTGCCCCCTCCCCACTCTGCCCTCCCCCATTCCCCCTATTGATTGCTCTACCTATACGCATTTGGCATACCTAGGATACTCTCTCAGCTAAGCGGTAATGGAAAGCTATAGACATAGAATTTGTCTCATGGAGCCGTGTAGGTTGGTTAGTAAATTATAGCTGTCTGAAGTCAGATACAAGGAAGGGGAATGTAGATGTGATTGTTTTTGTATACTTCTCTCCCCCTCTCTCCCCGCCACCCCAATTCACTTGAGGGAAACAAATGAGTTTAATCATCACAATCAAGAGGGTTGCAAGTAAATATATATATATATATTTTACAAATGCTGCCGATCTGTGTAAGCGTTTCCTTGCAAAAACCTTTTATTACAAAGGACTTCATTGCCACAATTAGCCGATGACTTATGGCTGCTGTGGTGCTTCCTGAAGGTAGTGCAGAGGTATGAAAGAATGGGTTGATGGCGAAGATGGGCAGCATAGCTCCTTTTCAGTGCCTTCAAAACAGTCAGTCCTAAGCCATTATGATTTCACCTGATAAGAAACATATATAAAGGGGGGGGGGAACCACCCTACCCCTCCAAGATTAGCTGATAATTGGAATGAGGAGGGAAGCAGTTCAAAAATAATGATAAAAACCCTATCCTTGGTGAGAAAATCTGAAATACGTTGCATAACCTTTCCTGTTCTTTGAATGTGCTGCTGATAACAACTACTGGTACTAGAAAGAGGATGCCATCTGACGTACATGGAGTTTTGTGCAAGGAATTGCCTCAGAGGGTCATGCACAGGGATGGGACCAGTCCTTGTTCAAGTGTTTCATACCTCCAACGTTCCTCAGATGAAAATAGGGGCATTTCTCACACTTCCACAACTCCTCAACCCCTATTTTTTGTTGTCGTTTCCTGTCAGAGCATTTCCTGTCAGAAGCAGGGTAAGTGCCGCCACCGCTACACCAATGGAACACAACACACATACCCCCCTTTAAACCATTATATATTATTATATTATATTATAATATTATATTATAGGTTTACAAAAAGAAAAACACACACCGATAAATAAATTTTAGAAAGGGGCAAGATTTGACATGGATGCACAATGCATTTTTAAAAAAACAAAAAAAAACAAGGCTCTTTATGTTCCACTCCACTACCTCTTTCTTCCCGCCCAGAGTGACCCTGCCCTCTTCCTGTCCCTCAGAGCCGGAGCATCATATGGTGCTTGGCCTCAGCGGTGATAGCCTCTGCTCCTCACCCGCTGTCTAACGGCTGCTACAAACTGCCCAAAGGAGGAGACCGGCAGCCGCCGCCAAGGAGAGGCCATGGAGAAGCAACAGAATGGTCCCTCACTGCTGCCACCACCACCATTTGGGAGAAGTACTGGCTCTCTCCCCCCCCCCCCCTGCTAGGCAGTGGCAGCACTGGTGGGGGAAATACAGTAGGGACATTCTGGGATCATATCAGAAGCTGGGATAGCTTTTGTAATTCTAGGACTGTCCCTGTAAAAAGAGGGACTCTTGAAAGTTACGGTATTTCTTTGAGGGCAATTCACAGGAGTGATTATTCGCACGGCCAGTTTCTTCACGATGAGTCAGATTGAGTCAGTATACGTGGATGGTATATACAGGCGAATGTGAGTTTTAGAACAAGAGGGGGCAGTGGTAAAAGCAAAGCAAAGAGGAGAATGACTTTAGAGGCCCACTGAAAATAACAGAATGGCCCGATGCATTTCAAGGCATGTATGTGATTCTTCTTCAGAGACAATTGGCTCAGTCAGGTTGGTGAACTTCTATTAACTCAATAGCTACATTATTCACGGGCAACTTTCCCATCCTTTGCTATAAGGTCCCAGAGTTGGGTTGCAACAAAAATATATACACAATAATAAAACAATTGCAACCATAAAACCAAGTGCAAAAAAAAATCAAAACCAGTATGTTCCATATATAAAAACAGTTAAAAATAGTTCCACCACTGAGAGAAAGGTCTCCACTCCAAAGTCTTGTTGGAAGAGGGAGGTATTCAGTTAGCGTCAAAAAGAGAGTAGACATAGTACCCCTCTTGTTTGATGGAAGGGAATTGCAGAGGGTATCTGCCACCACAACAAAGGCCCGATTTGGAGCTAATTCATCCCTCACCTCCAACGGTTCCTATTATTCCTGACAATCTTTTTCTACACTAGTCCTTAAAATTCCTTCATGCTAGCACTTCACATTTTTATAGTATTTTGAGAGTTGTCTTCAGTGACAATAAAAATATGAAATCTAAATGTGGAAATGCCCTTTGCGTGTCGAGGTCCCCAAGCCACCACCCAAATAACTCACAACGCACACTTAATTTTTGTTTAAGGTTTTTGGCATAATTTTGGCCACAACTTTATTTAAATACAAAACCATGAGTGGTTCTTTAGGCATTGATTAAGACTGGGGACAGAACTGACTTCCGGGCACCACCGAAAGACAGTGCGGGGGAAATCAAGTTGGGGAGAAATGGAGCTGAGTCACAGACCCTCAATTCTCATCCGCATGCTCCGTTGCATGCAGCAAAGAGAAAGCTCCAGGCTGCGTGCAGAGTATTTAAACATTTTACCCCTCCCACCAAAATTGCAACATAACTTTTAACCCAGCAACCCAGTGAACCAGTCACTGCCCCAGGCCATCTTTAGAGACCCTGCCTGGCAACAGAGGGGTGGATCAGCAGACCCCACCACAACACATGCTCTCCATGAAGGAGAACACGCTTTGTGTGCTTTCGGAAAATGTACATTTCCCTAAAGAAACGCTTGCTCAAGAACTTCCTTGGTCTGTCTTTTATGATCCCATGTATAGAAAATGAACAATTTTAAACTGAAGTTGCTCTTTGAAGGTACTCAGGGAGTCAGAATGGACATGGGCCCTGGTTTGGGTGTGATCAGGGAATTTTATTCTGCTGCGGTGAGGCCGGAAAAAGCAGAAGTGAAACAGTGGGATTGAGGAGTTTCCATGTGCATTGGTGATGGCTGTGGCTTTTGAGGAAGAAGGCTGGGGCTACATGAAAAATATTGCCTATATAGTTTCATCCTTTTGGATGTTGGACTTTTGCCATAATACGTATATAGAAAAATGTTGCATAAACAAGTATGGCCAATCTAAAGTGGAAAACCTGCTTAATTAACAATGCATGAGCTTTACAATCTTGGAATCAGCAGGCACCCAAGCTGCATATAAATACATATTTAAGCAGTTTTTGCCTTCTCCTTTGGATGGTCTAGGTGTGGGAAACTTTTTTTTTGTGGTAAATGCACGGTGTAGAAAGTGCAATGCTCCTTTGCTACAGACGTGGTTGGGTTTTTTTTTACATATGTCTGGGAGGCTGGGAGTTTTGCTTTAAATTCAGACGGTTAATTTAGTTGTTCACATGTTTCCTTTTGTCTTGGATCATTAGATATGTAAACTGCCTGCTAAGTTATTATGGCATTCGAGCTCACATTGTTTCATAAGGAGCACTGGCAGACCCACTGAATTTATTGTCCTGAGAGCCAGATGAATGCAAAGGCTGGTTTCTATTGTAATTCAAAGTAATGCTTAAGTCCCTTTGCTTGGAAGTTATTGGAGTGAAACTGTTCATGTTGTGGAATTACTTTTTGACAATGATGCATGGGGAAATTATGCTGCAGGAACTGAAGGGGGGAAATATGATACAGGCAGTAAGAAATTCAATAAACTAACCAGCTTAAAGAATGAGAAAACTAACCAGATGGACACGAAGCTTTGGGAGCCTGTTGAAGGGCTTGTTATCACCCAAACAATGATGTCTAGAGTCCAGCAAAAGGTTCCTGCAGGACAGTTGTGCTTGGTATAGGAGCAGATTACCCTATCATCAGATCATCAGAGTGTTGCTATTTGAATAAACACAGCTGCTGTTTTCTAAGAAATATGGCAAAAGAGCAGCCGGGGTTGGGGAGAGAAAGGGGGAAAGGACAATTAGTGTGGCTGAAATGCCAGAAAAATTCAAGTTGACACATTTTGTATTTATGGAAATATTTGATTATGGTGGTGTGACTCAGTAGAACAGGAGAAAACCTAAAATGTGAATTACTCATGCATTGTGATACAAGTACAACATTTTAGGATGTGTTGCGAATCTCTGCTCTAAGGATGGCTATATACCTAGTCTTTGTTTTGTGACATGGAAGGGATGCAGTGTGCAAGTGAGCTGTTTTCCTTTCCCCCTAATAGCTGAACTGGTGTAGGTCACACTTTCCGAAAAGGGCAAGAAGGGGAACCACATTGCTGCACATGGTCTACCTGTGAGCTATTCCCTTTTTCCTGCAGGAATGCTGGCAAGCTTCAGCTGATGGGCCCATGAGCCACTGCAATGCACAGTGAATAGTGTGGTGGTGTCTGTAGGAGCGGTCAAGTCAATCTTCTCCAGACCTTTCTTTGGAATACCACTGCCATTGGCAATGATGGAAGCATCAGGTTGGGGAAGGCTACCATAAGTGTTGATTGAGAATGTGAGGAGCACAGTCCCACCTCTTCCCAAGGGACAACATTTGCATGCTCCCTGTGTTTGCCAGGTTGTGTACTGAATTTGTGTTGTATAGGATAGCACCAGGTGGCCATTCTGCAATGATTGGTCCCTTTTATGTATGGGAAATGTGGGGGAACCTTCCTTACTAACTGATATTGCCATGCTCACTGTGTTGGGATATGTCAGCATTGCTTGTTAGCTCTTGCTTAAAGATGTATAATTTCGCTCTTTCTTTTGCTGCTGGCAGTTAATAGGAACCTGGTGACAATTGTTGATATTTTGTTGGTGTTAGCAGCCTCTTCCTAAGCTGGGCCACTGGGCTGCCCCAGATATAACAAAAACAAGATGGTTCCTGTAGACCTTATGCTGTCAATGGTTTAAAAGACGAGTTGCATTAGCTTCCTGCTCTCTTCCCTGCTGAAGCTCACGTTTTATTTTGTTCTGTTCCATGGAATGTTCAATTCTAGGATCGATGCTGTTGGCATCAACACACTTAAGCGCATACAACTAATTGAAATTCATGTATTTGATTCAGTCTATCAAATTTCAAGGCTTAATGTGAGCCAACAAAGTTGCGTAGTTCAGGAGCCTCAAAGAAATGGAATATTAGGTTAGTGTAAACTGCATAAGTAAGCAAGAGTTTACTTATGGAGGTGCTCACTTTGTGCACAGATGCATTTTAGTGGTATAACTTTGGTATTTCCCCTTCTTTCTTCTCAAAACTTCTAATGTTCCTGGCATCTGCTGCTTTCCCCAGAGCATTCTGCTTTTGCCAACGCTCTTTAATCTTTGTGTAGCTGATTTCTTTTCTTAATAGCTCATGGTTCTCCCTGAGTTGGATCAGAGGGCATTTCCTCCGATTGGAGTTCTGAAGCAAATTGGGGCCACCTGCATGTGCTGTTCACAGTGGGACGAAAGCTGTGGTTGCAAATTGTATGGGTTTGGAGAAACTGTGGCTTTGCAGATGTTGGTCTCCAGGTCCCATCAGCTGCAGCCAACATGGCCAATGGGTTAGGATGACAGGAGTTTGGGTCCAACAGAATCTGGAGGACCACAACTTCCTCTACTTTGGAACTGCAGGTGTACCGCTTGATTCAAATCAGGTAAGTTCAAATCAGAAACCACCAAGATCAAATTACTTAAACAACCATAGTGATGCCTTGATTAGGACATTCCTTTCCAGACACACACACACATACATATATACATATACATATACATATACATACACATACATATACATATACATACATACATATACATATATATATATATATATATATATATATATATATATATATGCTTTCGTAGATTTTCACGGGTACAGGAATGCAGGTTTTGGTGTCCTCGGGTGTCTTCCCGTGTAAAAGTTGGGGTGTCTAGGCGACGTTTCGACGAGGTCTCACTCGTCATCTTCAGGCTGGTGCTTTCGGCTTCTTGTTACTGGAACAGAGCAGGATCTCAGTGTTTGAGTTCAAGTAATTAAGGAACAAAAGAAGAAAAGGCACACTAGCCTGGGAACTTCCTCTCTGCCCAGAACATTGGAGGCTATACACCACACCCCCTCAACAGTATTTATAGGAACTCAAACACTGAGATCCTGCTCTGTTCCAGTAACAAGAAGCCGAAAGCACCAGCCTGAAGATGACGAGTGAGACCTCGTCGAAACGTCGCCTAGACACCCCAACTTTTACACGGGAAGACACCCGAGGACACCAAAACCTGCATTCCTGTACCCGTGAAAATCTACGAAAGCAAATATATATATATATATATATATATATATATATATATATATATATGGACCGTGTAATAAAAACTGTAAGGGGGAGTCAAATATGCAAGACAGCAAAGGCAAACCACAAAAGTTGGATTGTTCTGAATTCCTTGTAAGGGTTTCCCTGAATCAGCAGCATTTCATGAGGATCACATTTTTTAAATCTAATGTACCATGTCCTTTGGAAATCCAGATGTGGTTGTTATAGTGTGTTCTAGCGTGTCCCATGTCATAGCTTGAAGTAGGGGATAGAGCAATATTTTGAAAGGTTACTGCAGGATTTGTGTTTGGGGGTGGCAGGCCTTTTGTTGGGGGGGCGGAGAACCTCAGCTATGTATTTTTATTCATGGGGGGGAAGGGGGCAGCAAAGGAGACCATTTGGGCAATTGCCTGGTCCAAGCCCACCCCCCTGCTTTTGCCATTTGGATGCATTTTTGGGCAATAGGTAATTATCTCCATTTTATTTTTTGAAAGAACCACACATATAGCTCTACATGCCTAAAGCTTTTATTTCCTTAATATGCAGTCCTTGGTACCACTTTTTTGTGTGCATACTTTAGATAGAATCACATAACTGTAAAACTGGGAAGTACCCAAGGGTAATCTAGTCCTACCCACCTGCAAGATGCTATTTTATTTATTTATTTATTAAATTTTATGCTTTTCAGGTTTATACATTTCACTAATTTTACAATCATTTTAACATTTCAAAACTTGACTTCCTTCCCTCTCTTTCTGCAGTTCCTTAAATTTATTTTTAATATCTTCTGCATATCCAAATTAAATTAATTTGCTCATTTATTCATCTACTTTAAATATATTATAAGAGTATAATATATTTATAAAACTGCAGGTTATTACAGTCACCCTGCCAATGTTCTTATCTGTTTGCAATTTATCTGTAAATATTCAATAAACCATTTCCATCCTTTTATAAAAAGTTTGTTATCTTGAGTTCTTATTCGTCCGGCAAGTTTCGCCATCTCTGCATATTCCATAAGTTTTTGTATCCATTCTTCCTTTGCTGGGGCTTCTGCTTCTTTCTATCTTCTTTTAAAGATGTTCTTTTAAAGATGTTTTTTAATGTTATAAATACCGTATGTTTTTTTAAAACAACAACAACTCTTCATTGTATTGTTTTACCACTTTGATGCTTGCTGTCCTCGACTCATTTGGGAAGAACAGTGGGAACAGAAAATAATATAAACAAACAAGCAAGCAGCAGAAGTCAAGCTACTTTGAATGTGAAGAGAGTTAGTGAACATAGGAAGTTGCTCTATACTGACACGGTCCAGTATTGTCGACTCTGACTGGTCATGTCTCCAGGCCTTCAGACAGGTGCCTCTCTAGCCCTGCCTGGAGAGATCAAGAATTGTACCTGGGCCCCTTTGCATGCAAAGCATTTGGACTACTGCAATGCACTTTACATGGGGCTACCTTTGAAGGTGACTAGGAAACTACAACTAATCCAGAATGTGGCAGCTAGACTGGTGACTGGGAGCAGGCACTGGGACCATATAACACTGGTACTAAAAGATCTATACTGGCTCTCAGTACGTTTCTGAGCACAATTCATAGTGCTGGCATGCTGGTCTTTAAAGCCCTAAATGGCCTTGACCCTGTATACCTGAAGGAGCGTCTTCACCTTCACCGTCCAGCCCAGACACTGAGGTCTTGCTCCGAGGGCCTTCTGGCTATTCCCTCCCTGCAAGAAGTGAAGCTACTACCTTCTCAGTAGTGGCGCCCTCCCTGTGGAATGCCCTCCCATCAGATTTCAAGGAAATAAACAACTATATGACTTTTAGAAGACATCTGAAGGCAGCCCTGTTTAGGGAGGTTTTTAATGTTTGATGTTTTATCCTGTTTTTAATATTCTGTTGGGAGTTCTGTTGGGAGCTGCCCAGCGTGGCTGGGGCAAACCAGTCAGGTGTCAGATGGGTGGCATATAAATAATAAAATTATCACCATCTTCATCATCATCACCATCATCTTATCTACTGAGTATATCCCTTCCCCAACAAAAGCACCTAACACAGTCAGTAGTATAACTAGGGTGGAGAACCTGCCTTGGGCATCATCTGGACAGGAGGCAGGGTGTTTGTGTAACACAACGACAGTACCTAAAGGTAGGAAAGGGAGTGAGCAGAGCCTGGAGCTTATCTCAGTTGTAGGACGCTCTTTGAATTCTGGCTCTTACACTAAAGCAGGGGTCAACAACCTTTCTCAGTCATGGGCCGTTCCATCGTGCCTCAGACCATGTGGTGGGCTGGACTGAAAAAAAATAAATGAACGAATTCCTATGCCCCACAAATAACCCAGAGATGCATTTTAAATAAAAGCACACATTCTACTCATGTAAAAACACGCTGATTCCCGAACCGTCCACAGGCCGGATTTAGAAGGCAATTGGGCCTTAGGTTGCCTACCCCTGCACTAAAGCAAGCCAGAGGAGAGCAGAAAGGCAAACAACGGACACACTCCCATCACCTTTGTCTGCCATGCAGCGATGCCTCTGCAATACATGCTATGTGCATTCTTTTGCTCTGAGAAAAGACAGCTTATGGCTGAGGCACTTTGATGTGTAGCATCTGCCCTCATGACCTTGGTTTGCAGCAACAGTGTTCTGTTCCCTCTTCAAAGAACATGATTATCAATTCTGCATGTGTCTCAGAGGCACCTTCGACTGAAATCTATCACGGATGCCCTTTCCTCTGCTCAACACACACATACACACACACACACACACAGAGAATGCTCTCCTCTTAAATTGGTACAATTTGTTCAATGTGATGTGATTAAGTACTACTCAGGACTAATGCACAACTTACTACTTTGAGCGGGACCACATCTGAGGAGCACATGGGCTTGGGACAAGGAAGGTCTTTCTCTGAGTACACACAATACATTGAAAGCACATGGCTTCTCCCAAAGAACCCTGGGAACTGAAATGTACTCCCCCCCACAAGAGCAACAAACTACAATTTCCAGGATATATATTATTTTTTTTGGGGGGGGGGAGCCATGTGCTTTAAATGTACAGTGTGAAGGTGAGCTTAGTGATTTTTGGGGGGAGAAACCAGAAAACCTAATTCTTCACAGAATCATGGAACTATCAAATAAGCGAGAGGGACCGTGGAAGTAACCCATCCACACAATACAATTAAATCAGTATCATATCACTTTGAGCAGTCATAGCTTCCCACAAAGAATCATAGGACATGTAGTTTGTTAACTCTGCCGAGAGTTCTTAAAGGTAAAGGTAAAGGTACCCCTGCCCGTACGGGCCAGTCTTGCCAGACTCTAGGGTTGTGCGCCCATCTCACTTAAGAGGCCAGGGGCCAGCGCTGTCCGGAGACACTTCCGGGTCACGTGGCCAGCGTGACATTGCTGCTCTGGCGAGCCAGAGCTGCACACGGAAACGCCGTTTACCTTCCCGCTGGTAAGCGGTCCCTATTTATCTACTTGCACCCGGAGGTGCTTTCGAACTGCTAGGTTGGCAGGCGCTGGGACCGAGCAGCGGGAGCGCACCCCGCCGCAGGGATTTGAACCGCCAACCTTTCGATCGGCAAGTCCTAGGCGCTGAGGCTTTAACCCACAGCGCCACCTATTTTGCCCACAGAGCTATAATTCACAGCATTCCTTGCAAAGAGGAATTGGTTGTTAAACCACTCTAGGATTTCCCCAGGATTCCTTGCGGGAAGTCACAACTGCTGAAAGTGGTATGATATTGTTTTAAATGGACCTATTATTTAACCAGAATCTGCTTCCCTCAAACTCCTAACTGTTGGTTCTACTCCTGCTCTTTGGGGCAACAAGGAAAACATTTCCTTCCTCTCGGCACCTGCGAGAATTGGCCAACGGTATACTTTGGAGTAGTAGCCAGTGCAATGGAGAGAACAATGGGGTGCCCCTCCTGACACTGGCTGCCTACATGCCATTCATTTAAAGCACACAACTTCCACCCAAAGAATCTTGGGAACTGTAGTTTGTTAAGGGATGCTAGAAATCATAGTTCTGTAGGGGGAAAACTACAATTCCCAGGACTCTTTGGAGGAAGTCATGTGCCTTAAATGCATGGTGTATATGCAGCCACTGTGACACTACTGAAACAGGCCTGGGTGGGGCAGAGGAGTGGCGAGTTCAGAGCTGTGCAGATTAGCACTGATGAAAGCCCATCCTCACTGCCACAGCCCTGCCCAGTAAGCTATGGTGATGTTGACATTGGGAGGGTGTCTCTGTGGCTCTGCCCCACCACATTGGCTGCTCCCATGTGCTTTGAAGAGGCCTGAGCATTGTTGCTGTAATCCAATGATGTGAGGAGGGTAGATGCTGCACAAGCTCCACAGTCAGAAATTTGAAGGCTCCTTTCATATCTCCCCTTGCTTTTCTTCTCCACACCAACTGAGACTCCTTGAAACTATCACCCCTTCTCCATTCCTCGCACTCCCATGCCTCTCCTCTACCTGAGTGTTGACATTCATCCATCTCCCCTGTCACTGCTTGTAATGCCCTCATCTCTCCACATCCCCCAGACTGGAAAATTGTGGCTAAGCAGACCAGGGCTGCACGGACAGTTTTTAGTGGTGCTTAATCACTGTAAAATGAGCAGCAGTATTAAAATAGAGGCCTCTTAAAGGGATGGAATCGGAGGAAGGCTGCAAACACCATGGAATATGATACTAGCACATTGGTTTGACTGTTGCTACCACACTAAGGAACCAGCTATTCTTTTTGGATTCCATGTTTTGCAAACCCTATCTATGAGGTTAACTTGAACAGCTGGGAGAATTTAGTTACTTAATGTTATCATATCTGTTCCACATGATTTTGATATTTTTTTTTAAATTGACACACACATCTTTGACAAGGAAGTAGATTAATTCTCTCTCTCACGTGCCGCCTCTTACTGACCTCAGTCTTGTAGGGTAAACACTATTGATTATAAAGAGAGGGTTTTCACCCTTAGCGTTATAGATAGCAAGCCGTATCAAGAAATAATAGCACTTAGCAGGTGCTGCAGAGCTGATCTTTCCCATCAATAAGAAGGAAATGCTGTTGCTTTTAAAGTGACCCTTCAGGGGCAGAAAGGAAAAGGGAAGTGCCTGGAATCAGGTTTCCAGTCCACAATGGGATATTCCTATTTTCATCGGAGAAATGTTGGAGAGTATGCAAGCAGGTGATTGGCATAGAAAGCAAGCCGGTTCCAAAGTAAATCTACTGTGAGCCCTCTACACCCAAATTTAAACCCTGTATGGAAACTATGAATGAGCACAGATTAACCACTATGCTAGATCAAATGTTCCAACTTGAACCAACCTCTACAAAGTAACTGGCTGAAAAGGTTCATGTGGGTGCTGTACTCCTACGCATGCATCCAATATTTTGTAATATTGCTTAATCATGCGAACACGGGATTATGGCCTCATCCAGAAATATTTTAGGCTTCTTTTATGACAAGGTTTCAAGTGTGATGATCATAATTACATGTGGGCTGGGTGCCTACGGATAGTAGCAGGTTGGCAGAAAGAGGATTATGGCTCTGATTCAGTTAAAGATAAATGGGGATGTGCTCCTCAACAAGAATGTGGAGACTTGCAGCGCAAACAACAGGAGAAGTTGGCAATACGTCTAATTTTACTTTATATCCCTTGGGTTTTTTTTTATATTGATACCCAACATTCTGTGCAAGTAAAAGTCAGATTAGACACAGAGGCTACTTTCAGTCAAGCCAAATCACGGCTGTTACATTGGTAAGCAATTCATTTCCTATGAGTCTCCCCATTGACTAGGTGGTTTTCACCATGTCACTATAAATCTTTTGGCAACTAAATGTATTGCTCTGCTTTCACATCAGTGAGGACTGCCCAGGCTTGCTTCTCAGAGAGGAGGCACATTCTACTATCTCTTGAGATAGACAGATGCCAACAATAATGCCAAATACAGATGAAATGTAAAATTTCCAATCAATTTACCAATCCACTATGGGGGAACTTGCTCTGCCTTCACAGGTGTGGAAACAGAGTAATTGGGTCAATTAGTTATTTGATATGAAAATCAACTTCCATATATGTATTGAGTTGAGCTTGTGGTAGTGAAGGCTTTGATTGACACTGATTGGCTAAGCTATTATGGTGACACTGAGTACTCAATTGCTTTGGTACTTAATTGATAGTCTAGGCTTGTGAAGACATCAGGGATCAAACTTCAAAGGCCCTTGAGGTTAAAAAGTGGCCTGTGAAAGGTGGACCAGATCCGGATCCAGCTTGCTGGTCAGATCAGACCCCTATTTTAAAACTATAAGAATTCAGTTAAAACTGTAATAAATTCAAAGTATCAAGGGTGTGAATTTACTTGTGTAAACCCTGTTGCAAGTGTATTCAATTACCAAAGTTTAGTGGCCAGGGGAAAGATAGGACCTAAGATAAAAGGCTGACAAACATTATATAATGTGCAGAAAATGTGTTTCTAAGTTGCGGAAAGGAATATATGACTCAATTATGTGGGCTGAAAAGCAAGCAGACTCTGATGGCTGAGTAATTAAGAAGCATCACTCTTGATAAAGAAATACATAGATTTTTTCCCCCTTATAACCATGTCCTGTGCTACTTAATACACTCCTACTCTATTTAGTTTCTCCACAGCAGTCAAAATACATTTTGCTGATCAGACTGCTAATTAGAAATGAGTTTGCCGGTCTGCTATTGCACCCATCGTACATGTTATTAGCATCTTCTGTGAAGTCAATGAAACATGAATGAGCACTGAATGCACTGCTGTGCTAAAATATCTCTTCCAGTTTCTCAAAAGCTTTCTTTCATGGCAAAAGTGGCTTCCATCCCCTCCCCCTTCCTCTTTCTCAGGGCACTTAAAAATGTCTTTAGAATTTCTGTAGGTGTTGGGTTTTGAACTTCTGTTGTTGTGAGGTGGCCAAGGGTTGTGTGCACGCTTTTATTTCTGGTAACTTCTCCAACACTCTGTAGCCTCCATGATTGGGGAGTGGAGGTGGGAACCACCATGGGAGGAATTGCTTCAGGGTGTCCTTCTCAGGTACCCAGAAAGACAGTAGAGTGTAGACCTCTAGGGAGATGTTTTGTGGAAGGAAAGAAAGGTCACTCCTCAAAATAAGAAAAGCACAGCAGAAACCCTACAGACCATCCATTTTATTTCCTCTTAGATATATTTTGAGTGCAATTTCTTTTCTCATTAACTGACGGAGAATGTTCCAGGTGGGCTGGATGGATTTGAGGAGAAATTTTCAGCACGGCAAGACTATATACCTGACGTTTTACCCTGTGGATTATAATGAATGAGAAATGCAAAAAAAGAGAGAGATAACGGACACTTTTTGCTGTATCAAGGGTGTAAGGAAATGCAGTATTGAAAGGCAAAATGGTTGCTGAGAATATTTATGGACAATGTGACATAGGGTGGTTTGGTTTGGCCAGTTTACTGCCCATATCCACAAGCTTCTGAACCAGAAACTGGTGCTATGCATCACCTCAACCACAGGCTGTGAAGGCAAATGAGGCCACCATCTTGCTGAAGCTGAACTAGTCTGGATCTGCTTAGTGCCCAGAAGTACGGTCAACCTGGGAATCACAAGTTTGCTACTCTGGGTTCCATAATGGAAGAAAAGTGGAATAGAAATGTAAGGAAGTAAAAACAAACAAACAAACAAACAAACAAACAAACAAACAAACAGTAAGATATTCCACCTCAGCCACTTTTCCAAGGCCACAGGAGTGGTTTATGCTGAATCCATCTGGTCCACTGTACCATCTCAAGCAGTGACCAAACACCTGAGAAGCAGGATGGACATAGTTGTAGGAGAGCTGGTTCTAAAGCAATAGGCTTCCCTCTCTGCTTGCTCCAGGTTTTCTTGCTTTCACCATTGTCTCTTCATGCTGCCTTTCAAAATGTGCTGCACCAGGAGTGGGAATCTGTAGCCCTCTACAAATTGTTGGGTTCCATCTCCCATCAGTCCTATCCAGCATGCCCAGTGGTCAAGGATGATGGGAATTGTAGTTCAACAAAACCTAAAGTACCCTAGGTTCCCCATTCCTCTTCTTTGCATTCAAACGTGGTATGTTTTACACAACAGAATCATTGCAAATATATAGCAATGACATGCTAAGGCTGTGGAACCTTATACTCCCGCTCCTGCAGCCTTCAAATTTTGGGTTTATTTTTGCACCTCTCTTACATACTATTCATATCTTGTGTGAACTAAACCATACATACATGAATAGGATGAAGTGAACTGTGTTGCCTTCATCATCATCATCTGTCCTGTACTGTCACATTTAAAAAATCCCAGCATTGAACAGTGAAACAACATGGCGGCAGTGTGTTGGGGCTGTTGTACATCCCTATTATCTTTACTTTACGATTTCCCCTTGGGAATAAAGTGCTATTTGTTTTTACCATCAGTGAAGGAAGCAATGCTTGTATTCTGCTGAACTAGCGACCATTGAGCAGTGTCATTTTACACAACAAAGTCAAAGAAGAGTTTGTAGCACATTGATTCAACACATCAGAATCCAGAGCTCATTTTACATGTGACTTAAAAGATATTATTAAGCTTTGCATTGGTTCTAAATTAAATATGAGTCAGCTGGATATGGAAATAGTAGCTTCTTTAATTTCTTGCTGAACAGCTGTGAAAGTGTCTGCAAGCATTACCTGCTTAGTTATGCCCAATAGGGGAAAACACCAATCATATTTATGATGCAACCAAATGTAAACAGATCAACTTATGTAAGATATTAAATAGCTACAAGTTAATATCCGTGGAACTTGCTTTTCCTGGAATTGCACATCAATTTGGTGTTTTAATTTTCAAACAACACTAAAGAAGGAAAAACAAATAAATAGACAAATATGCACACAAGCACTGAAATCCTAAGCCTACTTACTAGGCTTAAATACTACTAAACTTCACAATACATTTAACAGTAAAAATGCAAAGAACTTCATGGTTAGAATGTTTTCCATGACAAAAAAATAGATCTCTGATAATGTAGCTTGAGTGCTGAAGTGACAAACAAGCTATCATGCTATGAAATGTTTTAAAATATACTGATTTTAAATG